>NW_015547685.1:1232834-1237977 GCF_001515605.1 Sinocyclocheilus anshuiensis
CTGCTGAGACAAGAGGGCCGTCCGGTCACAGATCTGGTGGGTGATGCATCCACAAAGAGGGTGATGACTAAAGACTGGAACGTCACTGATGCTGCGGTCCAGTGGATCCGACACACGGCTGTGTCTCTCGCCCAGCCATTTGCACTATATGTGGGGCTGAATCTCCCTCACCCGTACCGCACAGACTCCCTGGGACCCACAGCCGGGGGTTCCACCTTCCGCACCTCCCCGTATTGGCTAAACAAGGCAGGTTGCCTTGTCTGATTTAATGGAGACATGAATAACCTGTACATTTTTAAATCTTAATTGAGTTGGAGTATTAAAACATTTAAGATTTTTTCACTGGACTTAATTTGGGATTTGAATCTAAGAATCAGAAACTGAACAAGACTTGAAATCTCCACGCAGTCTCTTTAGTTTCAGAGGGAAACAGTTGAATAGTAAAAATGAAGGTTGACTAGGATAATCTGCACACTGTTTAACTATTCCCTTTATTTTCTAAATAGAATGGCAGAATTCGATCTGAGATCTTGGCCAGTTAAATTAAAATGTTTAATAGTGACAGACAAAATTAAATAAAAAAAATTGAAAACAAAAGTAAAAAAAAACACATTTTGTCCACTTTGTAGTTAAAACAGTTCCAAACATATACCATCAAATATAATATCATTTGCTCATTAATGTGTTTCTGCCGTTTCATGTCGTCGTCTTTTTTTAATTAATGTTTCTGAAGACTTAACACAACCATAGTGAATTTATGTGGCCAGGGGCATTGCTAGGGATTCTAAAACTCAAATTATTAAGAGCTGTTTTCTGTAATTAAAATAAAGCTAAAATGAAATAAAATATAAATATTAGGTCAAAACTAAAAAAATAACTGAAATAAAATAACTTTAACTTCATTTACTAAAAAATAATTAAAGCTATATAGAAATATTAGAAATGTGTAATAAGAAAATTACATGACAAAATGACTAAGACAAACTAAAATGAAAATTAACATATAAAAATAAAGGTTAATTCAAAACAGAGTCAGTCTCACAGTGGCAGTTTATCTGTAGCAGTAGTTAATCTGAGGTACTCTGACAATGATTGTGTTTTCTCTCAAAGGTTTCTTATGATCAAGTGTCTGTTCCAAAGTGGTTGCGGGCTGAAGACATGCACCCTGTGGATTACTACTCCACCTTCACCAAAAATTGCAGTGGCCACTTCACAAAAGAAGAGATCAGAAACATTAGAGCCTTTTACTATGCCATGTGTGCTGAAACTGACAGCATGTTGGGTGAGCAGCCAGATCCATGTTTAAGTGCTGTTTTGTCACTGGGTTTGATGTAATGATATACTGTGATTTTGTGTCTGTAGGTGAGGTGATAGCTGCTCTCAGAGACACTGGCTTACTGAACAGGACAGTCGTACTGTTCACTTCGGATCATGGGGATCTAGCCATGGAACACAGGCAGTTCTATAAGATGTCCATGTTCGAGGGCAGCTCTCATGTCCCTCTGCTTATAATGGGCCCAGGAGTGAAGTCTGGCTTTGAAATCAGTCTACCTGCATCACTAGTGGACATTTATCCCACTGTGCTTGGTAAGGCTGGGAACTGATTGCACCACTAGTATTAGTATAATGTGGTGTTATAAGCTGAGGTTCAGTTATTTAAAATAAAGCATGGCTTGGTATTTAGGTGAATCTTAGCACAAAAAAAAAGTCATACTTCAGCCCATAAACATAACAAGTGGGTAAGATTTTGTATTTTATTTAGCAAGTACACATTCAATTGACCAAAAGTAACAATAAAGGCATTTAAAATTTTAAAAACTTTTCTATTTCAAATAAATTCTGTTCTTTTGAGCTCAAGAATCCGGAAAAAATGTATCACAGTTTCCACAAAAATAATAAGCAGCACAACTGTGTTCAACATTGATAATAAGAATAAAATAAGAAATGTTTCTTGAGCGCCAAATCAGCATATCAGAATGATTTTTGAAGGATCATGTGACACTGAAGACTGGAGTAATGATGCTGAAAATTCAGCTTTGTATATATGTGTGTGTGTGTGTGTGTGTGTGTGTGTATATATATATATATATATATATATATATAATGTTGTATATGTAATGTTTGTGTATATAATGCTTTCATTTGTTTCCATCTGCTCTATATGTTTTTGTTAGATCTTGCTGGTGTTCCACAGCCAGGGGGTCTCAGTGGTCACTCACTGATCCCTCTGATTTCTGGGGTCAGCGTTCAGTCAGCAGAGCCTCATCCCGGCTGGGTGCTCAGTGAATATCATGGTTGCAATGCGAACGCCTCCACATATATGCTGAGGATCGCCGAGTGGAAGTACATCACATATGCAGATGGATTGACCATTCCCCCACAACTCTTTAGTGAGTTTCTTCTCATGATAGCACTGCTGATGATGATGTGTAATAAAACATATATCTTCTTTTGCCATAGTATTCTGCATAACCGGCATGTGATGTCCCTGTTATATATAATGTCCCTGTTTAAAGTAACTGGTTTCAATGTTCTCTCCACATAGACTTGTCCAAAGATGAATCAGAATTGAAAAATGTTGCATCACATTTCCCTGATGTATGTCAGGACTTGGACAAGTTGTTACGCACAATTGTGGACTACCCCAGTGTCTCCCAAGCTGTTCACAGCTACAATAAGCAACAGTTTCTGGAATGGAAGCAAAGCCTAGGAGACAGTTACTCCCAGGTCATAGCCAACCTGCGATGGCACATTGACTGGCAAAAGGATGCCAAGTCCTATGAGAGAGATATTGAGGAGTGGCTATTAGGATTGGATGGACCATCAGATTTGTAACTGTCAATGATCAGCACAAGCAAGACATGATTCATGTTCCTGTTTGAAACAAAAGAACAATGGAATCTGCATAAGTCAAGGCTTGCCACCCAATGTACCTGAAACATAGTTTGCCTCATAAAGAGCTTACTATAATTACTACAGATGCACTCTAGTTGTAAAATAACCTAAAATATATTCTTTTATTATTTTTATTTGGATTTAATAATTTAAATAAAGGCCCTGCCCTTAGAAACAGTGGTAGGAGTTTTGTTTTGTCTTTTTCAAGTCAAATAGCACATTTAAAAGCAATAGAAGTTGACACAAAGTGCTACATAATTCAGGTAATAAAAATACCTGAAAAATAATATAAAAAATAATATTTGAACAAATACTATATATATATATATATATATATTGTGTGTGTGTAGCGGTACAAGTAAGCTTTTCCTTTCAGCAAAAATATAATTTCTTATTGTAATTTTGGGACAAATTATAACCCGGAAGTGTTTTCATAAGTTTCGGTCTGTTCTATGTGTTTTTGTTAGATCTTGCTCGTGTTCCACAACTACTAGATAATAATATGATGGTACTTTTTTTTGGATTTAAATAATTTTATTCATTTACCATGGTATTTACAAGTTATCTCCAACAAATACAATGCGTCCAAAAATATGATAACGGTTTTTGATAATTATTTTCGTTATCGTACGTGTTTTAGGATGATTTTTAGCAAATTCCCAAAGGTAATCAACAAGTGGTGATGGAACATAGTTTATGTAATACTTCGCACTACCGAAGGGGGGTGATATAAAAAGCCCAAAACTTTAAAGCCCAGAAGATAATCGTGAAACGTGTGTGTACAAGCAACAGCAGACAACATTGTTGCTGTAGACTCGCAGTATTGATGTTTGACTTCTATTGCAGCCCGGGTCACGTGAGGATCAGAGACTTGAAGACAAGCTCGATCGATCCATTGAACTCGTCGCTGCGTGTCGTCTTTTGTTTGATCAGATGTTTGATACTCGAGTAGGATGGGCTTTCACACCTGGCGCTGTTTACATCAGACCTTAAGCGACTTCGGAGCTAGTGTTGTTTTGGCTTTTTAAGTTATAACGCGATCTAACGTTAGTAAAATTAAAAACAGGACGACTGCGGACTTTTTTCATAATTTTTCCTGATGTCGGACTGCAGCTCGTCGGCTTCAGATGAGGATTTGGATCCGGAGATAGAGCTGCCGGACGAGCTCGGCGGCACGCTCACTAAGGTAACGTTAAACATAAGATTACTGTAAAACACTACACTTTTAAACGCTTTTTTTAGTGTGCAACAGTATTTGGGACTGGTTTTGTGGAAATTAAGGTTAGTGAATTACTTTTGTTTGTTATATGTGACTGAAACGTCGCAACTTTTTGGAAGTTTTGTGACTGCGTATGTTTGCCCGACCAATGCAATCAGTAACATATGAGCGATATCCGACTGAAACGATACGGTCTACGTTGCAGTGAATCGGACTGATTCGCTCGAGCGGTTCTCGAGTCAGTAACTTGCCTCATAAATCCTAAAATCGTCGTTTTCAGGCATGTCAAAACTAGCCGTGGTGAAGTTACTGATTACAACATTTTATGATTTTTTTTTTTTTAAGCTAAGAAGTGTGAATAAATTTTAGTAGCGTTTATTGTAAATTCAATAAATATAGGTTCTAAATGACTTTGTAATGAGCGTTATAAAGTAGATCATATATGAAATCGCAGTAAACTCCATTAAAAACTAAATACAATCATGGCCAAAAGTTTTGGCTGTGACAAATTTTGTTTTTTGCAAAGTTTGCTGCTTCAATATTTGTTATTGAAACAATTTTTTTGATTATTTTTCCACATGTTTCTATGGTATACTGAAAAACAATGATAAGCATATCAAGTTTTAAAGGGGTCATATGATGCTTTTTTAACGATCATTATTTTGTGTATTTGGTGTAACAGAATATGTTGACATGCTTTAATGTTCAAAAAACACATTATTTTTCAAATACTGTACATACTGATTGGCCAGCTGACCCAGTGCATTGTGATTGGCCGAACACCGCAAGCACTCGTCGGAAATGTAACGCCCCTTACCATAATCGTGAGCTTCATCTTTCAAAATAAATGTAAAGACAGTAAATAATGTCATTAGTTTTACCATCAGTTCAAGCCCGAAAGGGGAACAGACACAGTAATGATGCAGTACACAAGCCGCGGTTAAGACCGCTGACGTGCTATGATTTCTGACAGGCAGTTCACTCTCCTGTGATGTGACCCTGTTCCCCTCACACACACACACACATGAC
>NW_015547685.1:1238057-1242175 GCF_001515605.1 Sinocyclocheilus anshuiensis
TTTAGTCTTTGCAACTTCAGGGATCTTATCTATTCACGAACAGCTTGTAACACTCCAAAGAGAAAGGAAAACTTGAAATCGCATCATATGACCCCTTTAAAGGCTTTTATTGATTTATTATTTTATTCATTTATTAATGAAGCTTTTAGCAATTATTTAAAATGCATCTGATCACTCTACACAATAATCTAGAAACAATGTGAATAAACACCACAACAGCAAACTTTGCAAAACACAAAATTTATGTCACTGCCAAAACTTTTGGCCATGACTGTAGTCTAAAATATAAATATAGAAATGTATTAGAGCATGTAGTTGCTTCCTGACATAAATTAATCGCTTTTTTTTTGTGATGATCCAACTACTAAGCTTATGTCTTTTATTTTTAGATGATTATTTTGTCAACAAAATAACAGTCATTGGCTATGACTCGGCTTTTCAGGGAAAGCCTTAATTTTTACATATCTTTTTGTGAAAAAGTACGTCAATACATTTGGCACTTACAGTATAAGTTATTTTTCTTTCATATTTGAAGTAATTTATTTACTACTTTTAGGGAAAGCTTTATTATAATTTTTTTCTTTTTGAAGGTGTAAGAGTAAGTCAAAATGTTTGATTTGTTTTATATTTGAGGTCATTTTTATATATATATATGTATATGTATATATGTATATACGTGTATATATATGTATATATGTATATTACGTGTATATGTATATATGTATATACGTGTATATGTATATATGTATATACGTGTATATGGTATATGATGTATATATGTATATACGTGTATATATGTATATACGTGTATATGTATATATGTATATACGTGTATATATGTATATACGTGTATATGTATATATGTATATACGTGTATATATGTATATACGTGTATATGTATATATGTATATACGTGTATATGTATATATGTATATACGTGTATATGTATATATGTATATACGTGTATATGTATATATGTATATACGTGTATATGTATATATGTATATACGTGTATATGTATATATGTATATACGTGTATATATGTATATACGTGTATATGTATATATGTATATACGTGTATATATGTATATACGTGTATATGTATATATGTATATACGTGTATATATGTATATACGTGTATATGTATATATGTATATACGTGTATATATGTATATACGTGTATATGTATATATGTATATACGTGTATATATGTATATACGTGTATATGTATATATGTATATACGTGTATATATGTATATACGTGTATATGTATATATGTATATACGTGTATATATGTATATACGTGTATATGTATATATGTATATACGTGTATATATGTATATACGTGTATATGTATATATGTATATACGTGTATATATGTATATACGTGTATATGTATATATGTATATACGTGTATATATGTATATACGTGTATATGTATATATGTATATACGTGTATATATGTATATACGTGTATATGTATATATGTATATACGTGTATATATGTATATACGTGTATATGTATATATGTATATACGTGTATATATGTATATACGTGTATATGTATATATGTATATACGTGTATATATGTATATACGTGTATATGTATATATGTATATACGTGTATATATGTATATACGTGTATATGTATATATGTATATACGTGTATATATGTATATACGTGTATATGTATATATGTATATACGTGTATATACATGTATATGTATATACGTGTATATACATGTATATGTATATATGTATATACGTGTATATGTATATATGTATATACGTGTATATATATGTATATGTATATACGTGTATATATATGTATATGTATATATGTATATACGTGTATATATATGTATATGTATATATGTATATACGTGTATATGTATATATGTATATACGTGTATATGTATATATGTATATACGTGTATATGTATATATGTATATACGTGTATATGTATATATGTATATACGTGTATATGTATATATGTATATACGTGTATATGTATATATGTATATACGTGTATATGTATATATGTATATACGTGTATATGTATATATGTATATACGTGTATATGTATATATGTATATACGTGTATATGTATATATGTATATACGTGTATATGTATATATGTATATACGTGTATATGTATATATGTATATACGTGTATATGTATATATGTATATACGTGTATATGTATATATGTATATACGTGTATATGTATATATGTATATACGTGTATATGTATATATGTATATACGTGTATATGTATATATGTATATACGTGTATATGTATATATGTATATACGTGTATATGTATATATGTATATACGTGTATATGTATATATGTATATACGTGTATATGTATATATGTATATACGTGTATATGTATATATGTATATACGTGTATATGTATATATGTATATACGTGTATATGTATATATGTGTATATGCATTATTTTTCTCTTTAACCTCTTTTTTGAAAGCATAAGTTTATACACTTATAAGTTATGTTAAGAAATTTATACTGAATAAACCCAATTAGTTATTGTAGTTTGGGTAATGTTCAGTTAAAGTCACCTGCTGAACTTTGAAGCCTTGAACCTTCAGGAAGGAATAATCTTTGTTGCAAGTATTTGAAGAGATAACTGTAAGCCGCATGATATGAATAACACTCTCTTTGTTCATTTTCAGTGGACAAACTACATTCATGGATGGCAGGACCGCTGGATTGTGCTGAAGGGCAATATTCTCAGTTACTACAGGTCAGCAGATGAGAAGGAGTTCGGCTGTAGAGGGTCCATCTGTCTCAGCAAGGCTGTCATCACGGTAAGGCTGATCTGATCTGTAGAGCGTCCTGTCATGTTTATCTGTATGATTATCAGGGGCTTAGCTTGACTACAGTATCTTGACTTCACAGTGGTGTGAAGAGCTGAAATGTACCACAGTGTGAAAATATTTGAGAAGTAATGCTTCCTGCTCAACATGCAGTGTTTATCCGTCTGCTACTGTCAGCGGGGAAGATGTTGTATTTGTTTTGGGGGTTTCTCTTGTTTCAAGGTGGACAAAGCAGAAGATGAGGTTGAGTAGAAAGTACAAGGGTACTCCACTACTTTGAACAGACATATCCTAGTGTCATCCATACTAAACATCCTGCAAAACCACATCTGAATACTTTATGGAATTATCATTATAAATAATGTGGCTTAAAATATTATTATTGATGAACTTTGCAGCATTAACACTGTTAGTTTCCTATTTATTACTGTGAAGCTGGATTAAAACAATCTGCATTAGTGCTGGGCGATTTTACCAAAAATATGTATCACATTTTTTTCTCCCCTAACTATGCCTTTATATTAATCAGAATGTGTGAAACCGTTGCAGAACCACTGTATTTTAATCACGATCTAAAGAAACATGCTAGCATGAGCAGTTTTTGATGTAAATTTGATGCTCTGACCTTAGCTTTGTGATATGATAACATATGTGATTGTGAAGGAGACCGAAACGGCAGACAGGCTGAAAGAGATGCAAATTCACTCTCTTCTGACAGCAGGTGGCGCTATGGAACAGTTGCGATACAGTGTTTCCTTGGTTACCGCTGTAAACAAAGCAGCACTGTGCTTTTAAATGCTACATTAATATTATTAATATTATGCATTATATGGATGTAAGATGAAAAGAAAATACCATCTAAACTTTTCTGAAGACAGTCAGTTCCCCTCAGATACATTCACATAAACCCCTCAGCCCCAGTTCAGTATTTAGGATTTTTTCCCAATATTTCGCGCATGGTGAAGTGAGTTTACTCTGCCTGTTACAGTGTTTTATTTTTGCGTCCGTCTTTCAGGCTTCTGTTAACGGCCGTTTGCAGTTGGTTTATTTGCCCGTTAACTAATTAGTTGTGTTTTATTAATACAGTGGGTACGGAAAGTATTCAGACCCCCTTCAATTTTTCACTCTTTGTTATATTGCAGCCATTTGCTAAAATCATTTAAGTTAATTTTTTTTCCTCATTAATGTACACACAGCACCCCATATTGACAGAAAAACACAGAATTGTTGACATTTTTGCAGATTTATTAAAAAAGAAAAACTGAAATATCAC
>NW_015547685.1:1242317-1262752 GCF_001515605.1 Sinocyclocheilus anshuiensis
TGCACTTAAGGTTCCTAAGAGCACAGTGGCGTCCATAATCCTTAAATGGAAGACGTTTGGGACGACCAGGACTCTTCCTAGAGCTGGCCTCCTGGCCAAACTGAGCAATTGATGGAGAAGGTCTTTGGTTATAGTGGTGACCAAGAACCTGATGGTCACACTAGTTGATCTCCATGATTATATGTGGAGATAGGAGAAACCTAGAGAAGGACAAACATCGCTGCAACACTCCACCAATCCAGTCTTTATGTCGGAGTGGCCAGACTCAATCCTCTCTTCAGTTAAGACGCATGAAAACACACTTGGAATTTCCAAAAAAGCACCTAAAGGACCCTCAGACTCTGAGAAACAAGATTCTCTGGTCCGATGAACCTCAATTCCAAGCTTCATATTTGAAGGAAACCAGCTCCGCTCATCACCTGCAGAGTACCATCCCAAAAGTAAAGTGTGCTGGTAGCAGCCTCATGCTGTGGGGCTATTTTTCAGCAGCAGGGACTGAGGGACTCGTTAGAGTAGAAGAAACGCTCAGTGCAGCAAAATACAGAGATAGCCTTAATGAAAACCCAGTCTAGAGCATTCAGAACCTCAGACTGGGTGGAAGGTTTACCTTCCAACAGGACAATGACCCTAAGCACACAGCTAAAATAACGAAGGAGTGGCTTTACAACAACTCTGTGACTGTTCTTGAATGGCCCAGCCAGAGCCCTGACTTAAACCCAATTGAGCATCTCTGGAGAGGCCTAAAAATGGCTGTCCACCAACGTTTACCATCCAACCTGACAGAACTGGAGAGGATCTGCAAGGAGGAATGGCAGAGGATCCCCAAATCCAGGTGTGAAAAACTTGTTGCATCTTTCCCAAAAAGACTCATGGCTGTATTAGATCAAAAGGGTGCTTCTACTAAATACTGAGCAAAGGGTCTGAATACTTAGGACCATGTGATATTTCAGTTTTTCTTTTTTAATAAATCTGCAAAAATGTCAACGATTCTGTGTTTTTCTGTCAATATGGGGTGCTGTGTGTACATTAATGAGGAAAAAAAATTAACTTAAATGATTTTAGCAAATGGCTGCAATATAACAAAGAGTGAAAAATTGAAGGGGGTCTGAATACTTTCCGTACCCACTGTAGTTCTAAAAGTTTTCCAATCATTATTCAGAAGTGTATGCAGTTAACAGGGATCTCCTCTCAATTAACGACGCTGTGTATGTTGCTGAGGCACTTGTAACTACCGGTATGCCGGTTTTTGAAAAATTCATACCGTTTGTGCAATTCAAACCAGTTTAGGCTACCGTTTGAACCGGTATACCGCCCAGCTCTGATCTGCATTGTATTAAGTGCTTTAGAAATGCACATGACTTGACTTTTCAGAGGTTACTTTTTGTACAAAGTGATAAATTTCCACTTTTCTTTGTTACTGGGCCAGTTGATTCTTTAATGTTTGTTTATTTGTTTGTTTGTTTGTTTTTTCCAGAAAGATCATATTTTCTCTTATAGCAATTTATTGTATGTATTCCCACAAAGTCAAGAAAAACTTTATCCCAGTCTTGTGTAAAAAAAAAATAAATAAATAAATAAAAAAGTCATCAAATTATAATTTACGTATATTGGTCTATGTCTGTGAGCTGGGGTTCTGCATGTATTGCAGGCTGTTTCAAGTGCAGAAGTTTTGGCAGTATGACTACAAGGAAACGTCCGACAAAGCTGCATTGTAGCACATTTTGTCTGACACACTATTACTACATTGTTCTGGTACTGAGTGATTTGAAGTAGTCTTGAGGATTAGAAGAACCGCAGGAACGTCCTGTGACGGCACATATCAAATATCTCATTGCGAAAAAGGTGATCTGGGAGCAGTCCTTGCTTTGCCTGTTCCAATAAAACTGGGTATGTGTAAAGAAAGAACCTGTTTGAAAAGTACTGCCCCTAGTTTCATTCGTTGCTCTTGGCCTTGAGAGCTTTGTAGTGTTTTCTAGGTGATGTTCTTTGCTCTGGAAAAAGTCACCTTGGTCTAAAGGGGCTGCTGTTAAAGATCACAGACAGTTATATGTAGATCAGGATCTAAAAGATTGTTTTAGAATCCAGTTTTGATCTTCTGTCTGAATAAATCTCTACAAACACTGACTGCACACATGGTCAAATAGGAGTGGAAGAATAATGCCTGTGAAACCAGGCTTCGAAACGCTGGAAGACTTTGAAGCCGATCAGATCTGGAATATCTGTATTCTGTTGATTTCAGTGTTTGGAGGAGGAGAAAACAGATGATCTGATAATAACAGATGTTCCTCTAACACTGATTGAATTCAGCAGCCCAGTTCTGGCCTGGATCAGTGCTCTGTCTCTGATAACAGCTATTCTACAGAGCACTAAAAATCCATCTGTCTGTATCCAAAAGACAACAAACCACTCCCATTACTAGTTATACCTAGTACCAAACACTACACCTGCAGTAGACTTGTGCCGGTATTCGGTAATGCGATATATCACAGTAATGAATGTGCACGATATTGTTATCGTGGGCACTTCTAAATACCGTGAATAATTATACATTACAAATTATTCAGAATTTTGAATGCATTTTAAGAATACTTTTCCCATCAACTGGTCAAAATGCACAACACGCTGTATGCTGCGTGAAAGATGCGTGCGCACTCTGACATAAACAAGCACTCTGACATAAACAAGCGTGGACGAGAAGCACATGGTGGAACATGTGAGACTCTCTGGATGAAAGCGCACTTTCACTCTCTGACAGCAGATGGCGCTAAACTGCAGAAATAATAATAATAATAATTCATTTAAATGCAGCCGTTACCCCGGAAACCCTGTAAACAAAGCAGCTGCACAACTTTCTGTTTCTGAATCGTGTTTAAATTATTTAAACAGCCATTCAGATTTGTGTATCATACCAAATACTTAAATATTTAGACTTAATAAACTATTTATTTTCAAACTTTTTTTTACATTTTAATCTGGACTACAACATGCCCTAGATCTTGTTTGAAAGTGTTTTGATTCTTTATTGTTCGGTCACACTTTACATTAGGGCTTCATTAGTTAACATTAGTTAATTCATTAGTTAACATAAACTGCCAATGAAAAATTCTTCTGAACATTCATTAATCTTAGGTATTCCAATATTTAATAACAGGTTGTTAAAATCGAGAGTTGCAACTGTGTTGTTTAATGAGCTAACATGAACTAAGGCTTGTATATTTTAAACAAAGATTAATAACTTCTGCAGCAAATGTAGCTATTGCTCATTGTGAATGTTAATGCATTAACTAAGGTTAACTAATGAGGTCTTATTGTAAAATGATACCTATTGGTCTTTATAGTTCTTTTGCACTTGAATCTTTGTAAAACTTGTAACTTTATACATTTTTCTGTATTGCTTTATTGCATTTAAATGTTCAGTTATTTTTGTTATAAGAAAAAAGTTATTAAACCTGTTGTACTGTATTATAACAGCACTTTTGTTAAACTAAATTTCAATATCATGATAATACCACATACCGTGATAAAAGCATTAGCAATTAATCGCAACATGAGAATTTGATACCGGCACATCCCTAACCTGCAGAAAACACTTATACAAAGTATGTTTACAGTCTACTGTGCAATGCATGGGAAAAAAAATACTACACCAGATATTGTGAGCACAACGCAACACTATTTAATCTTTTCGGCTTGATGCAACTATTTATTTTTTTTAACCTGTTTCTTTTTATTAGAGTTTAGGCAGCTTATTTCTTAAAACGTTTAAGTTAAATTTCCAGTACACCCTTCAATAAGGGTTTTATATATATATCTATATATATATATCGCTCTCATTTCTTTTAATTAAAGATGACTGTTAAACAGCGGTTTTCCAACAATTTTCCCAAATTATTTTATGTGAAATTGTACAACTTCTACATTATTTGGGTTAGGGATAGGTTTAGCACCTCAAAATATTATAAAGTTTGCATTTATTAGAATATATACGGTAATTGATTATTTGTTTCTCTTATTTTAGATGTTGTAACCTAATCCTAAATTAGGGAAGAAAAACATTTATTATAATAATTTAATGAACTAATTATTATTTAAATTAAATTAATAAAGGTTTCGGTTGTCTTCAGTAATAGAACTGATAGTCATATGTCATTGTATGTAAGTGTTCAGTGCAGCTTCTTAGCAATTGACCAGTTGGCTCATTTAGATTCATTAGATTAAAAAAAAAATCGCCATATACTGTAGTAGCTAATTACGAACAAAATGGCAATCTGGCAAAATTGTGCTTTGGTGAAGATGTAAGTTCCAAACTGTGGATCATTTGTGCACTGCTTACAATAGCTGGTTTTGAGATAGCTGGTGGTTTCCCCTAGTTTGTGTATGAGGTGGTCTGCAGTTTTTGTTTTACTGTTATCTGCCATCTGTAAAAGTGTGAGATTTTCAGTGACCTATTCAGTGGTGCAAATCTATGTTGTGGTGGCAAGGAGTTGTTTATCAGGAACAGCAGGAAAAGGTGCTTCAAAAACATAATGGCAGACAGATTTGAATAAACATGGCCCATAAACATTTTCCATTTTCCAGCATGTTCGTTGTTATGATATGTTCTTGTTTTTGATGTTCTCTTTCTTTTCAGCCTCATGAGTTTGATGAGTGCCGGTTTGACATCAGTGTGAACGACAGCATATGGTACCTGAGGGCTGAACATCCTTTGCTCCGGCAGCAGTGGATCGATACCATTGAACTTCACAAGGTGAGTGCGTCAGAAGCAGCAAAGCCTCTAGATAAACTGCAGCTCAGCTCCAGTATCTTTCTGATAGTGAGTGATCAAGTTTGGGTGGCAGAACCTGATTGGGTGTTTTATTTCTTTTGTTGAGGGAAGGAAGGTTTCCTTTTTTTACAAAACGTGTTGGAGGCACGGTTCAATGGAATGTGTCCCACGTGCTTTTTTTTTTCTGGCTATCATTTCCTTGTGCTGTCATTTGAGTACAGTGTGCTAAAAATGTGTGTACTTTTCGTAGCATGTACTGAATTTGATAAAGAATTTGTCTCCGTTGTTGATGAAGTATGTTCTTTAGATATGCAGGTGTGTAGGGGTTTTAATTTATTTAAAAAACCATTAGAAATACAGTTCATATATACAGTGACTTGGATACACCTTGACTTGGAGCATGTTTTAACTAATAAATTAAAATTATTATTTTTTTATTTATTTTTTGAGTGGTAAAAATTTAATGTACGGTTTCAAAATTAATAATCAATGATAGACATTTTTTAAAGTACTATTTACCTTAAAAACACATAAAAATATTTTGGTAACGATGATCAAAATGTGAACACTTAATTGTATTCCAGATAAAAAGTAAATCATTTATGAAATTCTACTTGATATTTACTCTGTGACATTTTTAAGAGTCATTATTTTATTCATTTGTTTTTCAAAACCAAAAAACCCTACAGGAATACACTTCTAAGAACTAGTTTAAATAAACTATTTTATCTTTTTTTTTATTTTATTTTTTATATCATATCACACGATTGTATGTCATTGACCCTGGTATAATTTATTCCTGTGCATACTGAACCTGCCATGTTGGCTTTGTCCTTTGACCTCTGACATACTAACAGAAACTGCAAAAATTATTTTCTTGTTAAACCGTTTCTTAATACCGGTTTGCTTACTGTGTCATAACTCATTTGACATACTACTTTTTACATGTTTAGCAGGGAAGTGCGGATGTCCTGGAAAACTTCAGCTCTGCTCTCTGTGTGACATGTTGGCTAAGATTCGTTTGCATGAGGAGAAGTGAGAGATTTATTGTGCAAGTGATGTCTGGCAGTGGTTAGCAGTGACGTATCATGTCTTGAGAGAGATATGCAAAGGGAGGGTCCTGAGGACTGTGCTGATCTGAATGACTCTCACATGTGCGAGTAGAGCTGAACTCAATAAAAGGAGTGGAGCTGTTTCTACACAGCTGGTGTTTGGATCCAGGAAAGGGTGTTTGTGTGTATAGTTGTGTTTTTCTAACAGGGAGAAGGAGAGTTTCTGTTAAAGCAGCTATTTCGGATATATTTCTTGAAGTATCATAATGTTTTATGTTTGATTTTTGTGTGTTGAGAGGAGTCTGTTGTCCTGCATTGGACTGAGAGAGACAATGTTAAGCTCTTTGCTTGTTTTGAAGGTCATAAAGGCATAAACTGAAGTTCTGTGGATTTATGAGAAATCAACAGTGAGTTTGGTTGCTAAATTACCAAGTCCTTCAGTCAGTTCATTAATGTGAAATAATGTGTTTGTGTCCTTTTAGGAACATTGTGATCTAAGTAGACAAACACAGCAGAAATACTTCAAATAATCCAAAAAATAAGAAATAATCCAAATGTTCCCTGGTAGTTTTACACTCATGGCCACTTCTACCATCTGCTGGTTAAAAGTGCTATAGCAGTTTTGTCATGTGACTTAAAAAGCTGTTTTAGACTCCAGAGGGGAGCCTTTCTGGTCTCTTTAAATGATAGAATCATTCACCCAAAAATGATAATGAAAGGAGTCCTCATATAGAGGTGCATCTCAATAAATTAGAATGTCATGGAAAAGTTCATTTATTTCAGTAATTCAACTCAAATTGTGAAACTCGTGTATTAAATAAATTCAATGCACACAGACTGAAGTAGTTTAAGTCTTTGGTTCTTTTAATTGTGATGATTTTGACTCACATTTAACAAAAACCTACCATTTTCCACGACATTCTAATTTATTGAGATGCACCTGTACTCAAACTCTTGTTGCAAGCGTATGTTTTTCTTTCTTTGGTTACACACAAATGTTTGGCAAATGTCCGTGCTGTGCTTTTCCATAGAATAAAAAAAAGTTTTGGAGACTTAGGCTGCCAAGCTCCAAAAAAAATGACAGAAAAACACCATAAAGTTATCAAAAAATGGTCCATATGATTTGTGTATTATATTCAAATTCTTCTGGAGGACAAAACTGAAATGTTCACATTTTCAGACTTGGGCACATTGTGCTGGGGAACATTTTCAGGAAATAACAGCTTCAGTTTTATTGTAGTCTATCCATATGGTTTTATACAACTTGTAATATAATGGATAACTTGTATGGGCCACTTTTAATGGTGCATTCATTTACTTTATTTTTAGATCTTGACTGTCTTAGTTCCTGTTCACTCGTTTTCTGGTTCACACTTCTTCCTGAAACCGAAATGATTAAAAAAAAAATGTAAACAAAAATTCTCTATCAAATGTAATTGTACATGTACTCAAAAAGCTCATGTTACGATGAGTTCTACAGCAAATGATTGTCAAAGGTTTTGTCAATGACAATGTAACTCACATAATTATATATGCTTATACTGTAGTTAGTAGTACCACATAAATATATAATATCTATATCAGTATCTATGCCCATCTCCCAACATTCTCTTATATAAACACAAACTGACCCATTGTTTCGACCTGCCTCTTGTTTCTGCTCTGTACGGCTTCAAATCTAAAAATGTTATCTGAATCACCAATCCCTTCAACAGAAGAGCGCAGTCGAGAGGCTGTTGGTGCTCAGGTCAGCATTGTTTATCGCGACTCTTCGTCTGTTGAGGTGATCTCTTATGTGTACGCACGCGTGGGTGTGCAGGCTGGGGTGGATGGGCATTTTCCGCTCACAGTCGTCCAGCTGCATGAATAATGCATGAGTATATTCAGTCAACTAAAGAGGCTGCTTTGAAAGCCCTGCACTGCAAGAAGACTTCTGAACCAAAATAAAGGGATCAGGAACTCCGTAGTTTTGGGTGATGGTGCGGTTAAAGAATTCATTGGTCCAATTTAAGATGAGCGCTGAGCTGAGGAGTACAGCACGAGACTGAGACGAGAGCACACGCCCAGCAGCATCTGATTTAACACGCTTATAGACTCCTTAAACACACGCTCTCACTTTCACTCACACTCTGCTGGATTAGATGCAGCTGAAGTGGCGGCAGAGGAATCTGGATGATTTATGTTGATCTTATTGCAGTTAGGTGAGTGTAGTGTGTGCGGCAGCTCTGGGAGTTTCAGTGTCTGTATGGTTTGCCATCACTCTCTCTCTGTCGCTCTCTCTTTCTCTCCTCCACATGCTTTGCAGACCCACCCACAATCTATCTGGCTTCATACTGGCTCAGAAACCCACCTCACATAATTTCTTCACATTGCGAACACTAATGGCTTTATTTTTAAAGCTAAGAACGGAAACAAACTCGTCTTCTGCTTCGTTCCTGCTCCACCATGTGCTTGTGAAATAGTCTACAGTTAGAGCACTGGGAATTCTGGGAGTGTCCAGCAAGAGAACTGGGAATTCTTGGAGAATCCATTGAGAGACCTGGGAATTCTTGGAGGGTCCGGAGAAAGCACTAGGTATTCTTGAGGTGTTTGGAGAAAGTCCTGGGAATTCTTGGACCGTCCGAAGAGAGAGCACTTTTGGGAGTGTCTGGAAAGAGCAGTGGTCATGCTGGGGGCGAGCACTCAGGACTGCAGCAGTGCCTTGTCCTGCTTTGGCTGCTGGAATGGGCGAATGGTGGGCTTTAGCACATTAGCATTTTAATTCACGTCATTTACTTGTTCACCATCCAGCACTCTCTTACGCAACCATTCATCATGTTTTCATCACCACTGACATCTTTGTTTGGCGGTTTTAATTACAGTAATTGTTTCCATCATTCATTGATTGGGATTAAGCAGGACTGAAGCAGGTTTTTCAAGCTTTTCCTGAAATATGGTGTTGTTGCAGTTTTTATGGATGTTCCATTGGAGTTGCGTTTAACATCCTGCCCAATCTGTCACTAGCTATTAATTTATAAAATGAAATCTTCCACAAGCCAGGTGTCAGCAGTTTCACAGTGCACTCATGGAAGGACTGAAACAAAGGCTCGTTCAGTCAGGTACAGTGTCTTCTGACCAAATAAAAGAGTTACATGTGAGTACTGAATGCACTTAACATGGCCTTTTATGCTACTGTTCAAAAGTTTGATTTGATCAAACATACAGTAAAACAGTGTAACTGTGAAATATTATTACAGTTTAAAATGTTAAATTTTCTATTTTAATATATTTTCAAATGTAATTTATTCCTGTGGTAGCAAACCTGAAATTGCAGCAGCCATTACTCCAGTCTTCAGTGGCACATGATATTTCAGAAATCATTGTAATATGCATTTTCTTGTCCTAGTACCAGCCGCTTTATTTCTTTGCAAGTTTCAGAAATGCTTAGTTCAGCTTCAACCATGACACCTCACTGCCCAATGGTCCAATTGAATGTTATTTTTGAACCGGTGTGAAGTTACCTAATTGGCTCTTTTTCTTTGTGCTGTATTTTGAGTGCAGGCTGAGTCAGGCTATGGGTCTGAGAGCAGTTTACGCCGCCATGGCTCCCTACTGTCCCTCACCTCTGCCGCCAGCGGCCTCTCCACCACCTCCGCATCCTCCTGCAAGGTGAGACTCAGCCTCTGCCTCCAGATCCAGAGCTCAAACACTGCTACATTTCATGCAGCCAAATGTCTTGTCATTGGAGATGTCATTTCTGTTTTAATTACAATTGAATGTTCATTTGCAAACTGTTGAACAGAAGGGATACAGCCTGCGGGAAAAGCTAGCGGAAATGGAGACTTTCCGGGACATTCTTTGCAGACAGGTGGACACATTGCAGAAGTATTTTGACAACTGCGCAGATGCTGACAGTAAAGATGAGCTCCACAGGGACAAAGGTGAGGAAAAAGGATTTTGATTCACAAGTACCAATGAGGTTTGTTCTTGTGCGCCACTAAGCACAGTTGAGCTCCTGTTAAGCAGATTTAATGTGCTCTGTTGTGTGTTGATCACTGTTTATATATGAATAAAAGCCTAAATTCAATCTGATCATCATATATAGCTACCGTGTCTCTTCAGAAGACTTCAATTAAACGGTTTAATTCATATGGATTTATTTTACAATGGCTTTTTTTTACTTTTTGATGCATGAAAGTTTTGGTAACAGACAAAAGGCAGAGAATGTTAAAAATAATTTGTGTTACAAAGATAAACAAAGATCTGGTTTTGGAATGGCATGAGGATGAATAAATGATTACTGTATTTTCATCTCTTTAAATGGATTGGTGCACATTAAATTGCTTGAATTTTGGTTTGGTTTTTGATTTCATTTGAATTTTGATTTATCTCTGCTAAAAAGGCTGTGTTTTGTTTTGTTTTTGCAGTATCTGAGGATGAGGAAGACTTTCCAACCTTACGACCAGATGGAGATTATCTGCTCAACAACAACAATAGCAGCAAAGAGAAATGTGAGATTAAGTGTTTTTTGTTTTTTTTTTGCTTTGTCATAAGCACATACTCTGTGCATAATACACCTGTAGTTTAAATGATTAAACGCCTGTGATCCTGTCTGAAAGCTGTTTGACTCTCAAGCAAAGTTTTTTTTTTTTTTTTTACACTATATATCTCCTGAATACATAGTAAATACCATGAGATCATCATACATGTTTATTTGCAATATTATAAATGCAGGCAATACACTGCAAACTGCACTTCATGCAGTTAGTGGTAGCATCAATTTGGTGTGTGTAAAAACTAAGTGCTTTTTACTCCCATACTGGTGAAAATCTTCCATTATGTCCATTTTGGTTGTAAGTAAATGGCTTATATCTGTCTGTGACTGAAGATTTTTATCCTTTGATAATTGATAAGACACTAAGGCCCGATTTCACAGACGGGGCTTAGACTAAGCCAGGATTAGATCATAGTTCAATTAAGACATTTAAGCAATTTTCATAAACGTGCTTAGAAAAAAACATTACTGGTGTGCATCTTGAGACGAAACAAAGGCACTGATATATTTTAAGATCAGTCCAATGCAAGTTTCTTTCAGTTGAAACAGCTCAGACTTACATTTTAGTCTAGGACTAGGCTTAAGCCTTGTCTGTGAAACCGGGGGTAATAAGATTTAATTAAGCAACAGAAGTTCCTTCAGAAAGTAGAGCTAAGTTTAAATACTGCTGCTATTTGACACTCATTTTACTTGATTTCCCTCAGTATTCCCTGTGGACAACCTCAAAGGTCCCTTAGGCATCGATTTCAAGGGTGAAGCCATCACATTTAAAGCTACTACAGCAGGAATCCTGTCCACACTGTCCCACTGCATTGACATTTTGGTCAAACGAGAGGAGAGCTGGCAAAGACGACTTGATAAGGTAGTGTGCAGCAGAAATTAAAGGGGAATTATCATTTACTTCTCAAACATGTATGAATTGCATATTTGTTGAACAAAAGTAAATTGCATTTATAATGTTACAAAATATTTATATTTCAAGTAAGTGCTGTCCTTTAAAAAAAAATAGATATCTCAGTTTCCACAAAAATATTAGGCAGCACAACTGTTGTCAACATAATCATAAGAAATGTTTGTTGAGCATCAAATCCGCATAATAAAATGATTTCTGAAGGATCATGTGACACTGAAGACTGTAGTATTGATGCTGAAAATTCAGCTTTGCTGTCAGAGGAATACATTTTACATTTTAAAATATATTAAAATAGAAAACAGTCATTTTAAATTGTAATAATATTTCACAATATTACAGTTTTTACTATATTTGTTTATTAAATAAATGCAGCCTTAGTGAGCATCAAATGTTAAGCCGCCTTTCCACTGCCCAATGCGACCACCCGACCGGATGTGATGTATTCTGATCAAAACTATGAGCGCAAGGTCAAAATGACCAATATTTTTCCACTTTAACGTTATTCTGTAAACACTATTTCTGTAAAATGGCGTTTTAGAAAATTAATTATTAAATCATTATGTATGTTGATTAGCCCCATAAGACCTACTGTTTTTATTTTGGGGGTCATTTTATTTTGTGTAGATATATTCAGACATTAATTTTACCATGGTGAATAAGCTGGTGGTCACTGTTGCTTCACGGCCAGTTTGAAAGTTCTGTATCTGGACAGTTGTATCCAAATGTTGGAGACAGTGGAAAGGCGGCGTTAATTAATAAAGGCAGAATTTGTGCTCTGCATTTAACCTATCCAAGTACACACACACAGCATTGAGTAGTGAACGCACACACACCCGGAGCAGTTGGGGGTTTGGTGCCTTGCTCAAGGGTCTCACCTCAGTCGTGGTATTGAAGGTGGAAGAGAGCGCTGGTCATTCACTCTCTCATCGGGGGGCACTGGAAGCAATATTTTTGAAAGGGGGGCGCTTGGTTAAGGCGAGTTTACACCAAAGATGTATGAGCTGAGACTTGCAAAAGAAAATGGTCTGGCACATCCTAACGCAGTCTCTACACTGGATGCATCAAAGCACACTTTATATATCCGTTTGTCAACTTGTCGGTAGCGCAAGCGAGTGGAGCGCGGCAGGCAGAGAACGCGGCATCCGTGTATGTAGTGCTCGCGCCGCAGATACTGAACCACTGATTATAATCAGGATCTGTGTGCTTTGACGCAACGTGTCGCGACGTTCGCGCCCGGTGTAGTAGTATTAGTTAGGGTAAGCCGCTAGTTTACACCAATACTACCGCTTCTAAACTATAATTTCCATAGCTTTCTGTAGCGCAGCTGCCAAACTTCCATTGAAAACAATAGCAAACATTTAGATATGTTAAAGCACAATATGCTTTTTCTTGTTTAGAACAATTTATGTGAATGCTTTTTGTTTGCTGTTTGGCTGAGGTTGGTTTGAATGCCAAATTTCAAGAGTTTATTCAAGCTCATAAATATAGCCTAATTTATATTCACGTGGCTTTTTTTGCTCCTTGGGAAACTAATGATAATGGTATTTAAAGTCCAGTCAAATATGTCATGAATGTCATGTGGCATTCAATTACATGTTTTAAAAATTATTTATGGGCTACTGTGGGCTGTAATATTTGGGTTAAAATACATGCTTTTAAAATAGGTTCATATTACAATAAAATATAGCCTATAATATACACTACCATTCAGAAAAAAAGGTCAGTAAGATTTTTTTAATGGTTTTGAAATCTCTTCTGCTCAGTAAGGTTGCATTTATT
This sequence comes from Sinocyclocheilus anshuiensis, assembly GCF_001515605.1. Lineage (NCBI taxonomy): Eukaryota > Metazoa > Chordata > Actinopteri > Cypriniformes > Cyprinidae > Sinocyclocheilus > Sinocyclocheilus anshuiensis. The sequence continues at coordinate 1,255,361 of NW_015547685.1, forward strand.
TGATCAAAAAAAAAAAAAACGGCAAACAGTAGGCTACATCTACAATTTGAAAGAACTGCTTTCTTTTCTTTTTTTCTTTCTTTCTGTTTTCCTCTCATACTAAAGCTCCATTACTCCAGCTTTCAGTGTCACATGATCCTTCAGAAATCATGCTGATTGCTGCTCAAAAACATTTCTTATTATTATAGCTGGCACACCACACTGACAAAAAAAGCAAGATTTTAAATTTAATGGACTAACGAAGATATGAATCAGGACAGCACTAAAATAGTTTTGAAAATGAGGAGCATGTGTTTCCCATCTTATTACTTGGTTTTCTTTTAAGCATATGTAAGCAAACTTTGAAATATTCTCACAAAATCATGAAATATAGTAAAGGAGGGTTTACATTTCATCCATTTGCATGTATAAATGTTGTATTTAAAGACCAAAATGACCATGTCCACTATGTCAGGAAAAAAAAGGAAATTCAATATATTCTCAAAAACAGGGTATTTTCTAAAAACTAAGAGATATATATATATTAGCGTATTATTTTTTAATTGAAAGCTTATAAATGATAAATCGCAGGACAGTGTTGACAATTTTCTGCACTCCTGAATAGTGTTGTCACGGTACCTACAGTAATAAAAGTTATGGGAGCATTCAATAGTTAAATAAATCATTTTGAATAAAATGAACAAAATTCATTCTAATGCTCATTATATTAGCGTTAGATGTTTCTATGTGCACGCAATCTGTACGTTATGTGCAAGCTTGTGTGCGTGCGTGCAGTGTAGCAGCACATTAGTTTAGAGTGGAGATTAGCTACCTGTACAATAAACTGTTTAAAATGTGAATTCACCCAGTCAGTTTTGATTGTCCACATGCTACAAACAAACATGCTTGAGATATAACCTCCATCGCCATCATTATAACCCTCACCTTCTTTCTGATTTGAGTGATCCACATATCTGTCAGACTAGCTAATGATGTTTAATGCGTGAATTCTTGATAAAATGCAGTTATATTATGGACTGTTGGCATTAATTGTGCTCGTGATAGAGCAGTAGTGGAGCTCTCTCAGAGTGACTCAAAACAACGACGCTCCGACTTTCAAAAAAATCCACTCCTCACTCCAGTCAAACAACACGCCGCTCCACTCTGCTCACTCTGCCAGGAACGGAAGAACAAACTAAAATCTCTTCTGTAAAAATGCCCCTGTGGATATATTCTAAACGGGAATTTTTATCAAGTCTTTTTAAATTTGGGGCAAATACATCACCAAATATTTAGCAATGAAAATCACCAACATGCTTAACTCTGTAAATAACTGTTATTGCACTTATTTTCAAGTAATCTATTTTAAAAATGTATTTCACTGTAATTAAATTTTTTTCATCAATTTAATGGATCCTTTAATTAAAGTAATTTCTTAAAAAAAAAAAAAGTAATGGCCCCATACATTTTAATGCTACTCTAAATATAATACCAGTCCTCATTATAAACACAAAATAATCAACTTCAATAGTCTGAAGATTTTTAGAAGAATTTTTATTTGATGGGGGTGGTGAGGTACCTGAATAATGGGTAGGGGAGCGCTGGCCCAAAAAAGGTTGAGAACCACTGCTCTAATGGATGTTTTTTAAAATGTTTCTCCATCAATAATAAAAAAAATGTAATTTAAAAAAAGAAAAATATTATATATTTATGTATAATTGTTGATGTGAGTAGGTTGTCAATTGTTGTTTTTCATTAAAAAGAAAATGTATTTTCATCACTGATAAGCTACTACTAAATATAGTGTAGAAACGTAATTTTCTGTAAAGTTGCTTTGCAACGATTGTATCGTGAAAAGCGCTATACAAATAAACTTGAATTGTATTGAATTGAACTGTTATGGTTGGTGTAATACCATTACAGAGAGAGAGAGTTTTTTTTTTTTTTTTGTTTTTACAAAATTTTTCAGTCCTCATTATAAACACAAAATAATCAACTTCAATAGTCTGAAGATTTTTAGAAGAATTTTTATTTGATGGGGGTGGTGAGGTACCTGAATAATGGGTAGGGGAGCGCTGGCCCAAAAAAGGTTGAGAACCACTGCTCTAATGGATGTTTTTTAAAATGTTTCTCCATCAATAATAAAAAAAATGTAATTTAAAAAAAGAAAAATATTATATATTTATGTATAATTGTTGATGTGAGTAGGTTGTCAATTGTTGTTTTTCATTAAAAAGAAAATGTATTTTCATCACTGATAAGCTACTACTAAATATAGTGTAGAAACGTAATTTTCTGTAAAGTTGCTTTGCAACGATTGTATCGTGAAAAGCGCTATACAAATAAACTTGAATTGTATTGAATTGAATATTTATGTATAATTATGTTGATGTGAGTAGGTTGTCAATTGTTGTTTTTCATTACTGCGGTGTTTAAAAACAAAAAAATAAACCACAGATGGTCAAGTTCTAAAAAGTCATCATAAAAGATGTCAATACGTTATATTTCAAGTCCTCTGAAGCCTTACCTTAGCTTTGTATAAGTAACGGACCTCAATTTAGTCCATTATGAAAAAGAACAGCGTGAACATTCTTTAGAATATCTCCTTTTGTCATATATAGAAGAAAAAGTCAAACGGGTTTGGAACAACATTAGAATTAGTAAATTATTACAGAATTATCTTTTACTACCCCATTCCAGTTTTAAAGGAAATATTGTTAGTTTTGGGACTATCAAACACTTTTCTGCCGTATTGAATCTACTGAGTGCATTTCGATGCAAATAAAGTATTCAGCATCAAGCAGCTCTGCAATTTTTTCACAGGCTTAATCTGGGCACTATCTACATACTCATACACTTCCCACATAACGCCTTAATTATTAGATGAGTCACAAAGACGCATCCATTAAAACAAAAGTGCATCTACTGTAGTCTCCAGAAGCCTTGCATTCCTCACATTCCACTCCACTTTATGTGGGAGCACATCTTCAAAGCCACACGTCATTAGTGTCTTAGTGTAAAGCTTATGCTTGCACTTGCCCGACCAGTTTTTCCATCTCAAGTCCAGCCCCCGGGTATATCATGAGCCAGGAAGCAGCTTCTTGAATCCCAGCCGCCACAGAGAATCTGGACGGGTGTGATTTTACAGTGTTTACAGTTATTCAACGGGACTAGATGGACCTTTGAGCAGAATAAAGCTTTCTTCAAACTATAGTTCTAGAATTGTGTGTTGTGATGTTAGCAGCTGGATTGTAGAGGATGACTACAGTGTACAGGGCTTCAGCGTTGAAGCCGTGGCAGAGCTGGGTGGCCGGGTCTCTTCAGAGTGCTAATGAAAACTGGGTTTCTCTCTGTACGCACAGCAGCTTCTACTCTGTAGGTTTGACATGCTTTTGTTCAGTTCACTGGTTATTTGCTGCTGCTTCCTGTTTTAAATGTCAAATTGAGTCTTGACATGTTTGTGTCATGCATATGTGCTATGTAAATGTATGTGTTTGAATTTTCACTTGAGCTCTGCCATTGCCGTTTAATTGTGCTGGTTTAGTGGAGTCACATTACCACTTTTTGACAGTCGTTATCACCTGTCATATAAGCCAGGGGGGTGTTGTGAGTAATTGTCTTTTCTTGCAGACCGAGAGAGGTGTTTCAGTGCTTTAAGCTAAACCACACCTGTCAGTTCCAGAACCGATCTAACTTATAATGCAAGAAAATTATGCACCAATTACTCATCTACAACACCCAAAGCTTCTCAATCAACCAACGGAGAAACCGCTTTTCAGGGAAGGTTTAATGTGGCTGAAGATTCTGCTTCAGCTGAGTTATTTAAAGAAAGTTTGAGTGATTTGAAGGTTGGCTTTCTGAAAGTTATTCAAGCTAGTTTTCTCTTCAAGCAAGTCTAGAGAGTGGGTGATATGGGCTCGACCCTCTGTTAGATGAATGACAATGGCATCTGTAGTGAGATAGACTATTGAAATGAGTGTGTTTGCTTAAGCTGAAGCATGGTGGAGCTGTCAGAGCTCCTGTGTCATGTCATGTTTGTTTTGCTCCAGATTCTCTATTTGGATCCTAAACCGGTATTTCTTGGATTTGTTTGTAAACTTGCTTTGTTCGTAAACTTGCTTTTGTTCAGCAACTAGCAAGTTGCAGAATTCAAAACGTCTTTCTCAGTCTAAAAGGTTTATAGAAATGTATATTCAAATGATTTCTGAAGGATCATGTGATGCTGAAGACTGGAGTAATGGCTGCTGAAAATTCAGCTTTTAAAAATAGATTACATTTAAAAATATATTAAAATAGAAATTAGTTATTAATATTATCTAACAGTATTAGTGTTTTTAATACTTTATATTTTTAATTATCAAAATAAATCCAATAAATGCAGCCTTGGTGAGTATAAAAGAGTTCTTTTAGAAACACTTTTTTTTTTTAAATCGTACCATCCTCAAAATTTTGAATGCTTGTGTATGTTTACATGTCTGTAGGGTGATGAGGAACTTGGTCCACTTAGTCACAGTGAGGTGATAAGGCAAATGCAGTATAGATGCTATTATTCATTTCCAAATACCAGAAAACTTTATCATTTAATAAATAAAGAAAAAAAATTAAGAGTGTGGGGGAAAAATATTTATTATAAAAGTTATTTATTAATTATATATTGTTATGAGCCATTTAATATTTTCTTGAGTGCATTGTGATGTATTTCGGATATGGTAAAACTATGAGTAACATTCTTCTATCATCCATAAGGAAATCGAAAAGCGAAAACGGGCAGAAGACGCATACAAAGCTGCATTGACGGAGCTGAAGAAGAAGCCTCATTATGGAGGACCAGACTATGAAGTGCGTCCATATCCTATAATTCACACTGGCCTGTCCATCTTTGGTTCAACACACACCCTCCATTCCAGACTGAGATATTCTCTCTGTGCAGGAAGGACCAAACAGTCTGATCAATGAAGAGGAGTTCTTTGATGCTGTGGAAGCTGCGTTGGATAAACATGACCAGATCGAAGAGCAAGTAATGATTCAGCCATTATTATTTCAAATAAATTAACACTTTTGCAAAGCTGGATGTTTTACGCATTTGTATTTGTAAGGCATCTGTTTGAAGTATTGGCACTCTGACACGTGATTTGGATTTGTTATACGCTGAGCAGCCATTCCATTTGGCTCGGTTTCCATGAAATGGACTGTTTGATTGCATCATCACGACTGTTGATCATCACTAATCCACCTGATTTTAAAAAGCTTGGGCATTTAAAGTGCAGACAACATAACTAAACGGAAAAGAACATAAACTGAACATTATTAGCGGTTGATGTGGTGCTAATTTAGGTACTTTTTAAAGTCTGGGTTGACTTTAAAATCAGTATGTTATCTGCCAATGATAAAAAGGGCAAATTTCAACCTTGTTGATTGTATAAGCTGACTACTATTTGGAACCAAAGCTGATAATGAATGTAGGCCCCACTTTTGTGGAGTAACAAATGACTGAAATATAATGCATGCCCCAGAGCTCATTGTTCATTGGGATCCAACAGACAATACACTAGTCAAGAACTATATCCACAGCATATTTCCAGCTAGTTCACTTGTATTTTATGCATATGTCCATACAGAAATGTTACGGTCTTGTTTTGCAGTCCCAGGCAGAAAGGAGCAGGGCATCTCGACAGATCTCCCTCACTCCAGACACCTGTTCCTCCATCAGCACTCAGAAATACTTGACTAAGGTAAGTCAGACCACTCTGACTCACCCACACAAGCACACACTCCTACACACTCACAGTGTCAAAGCACATTTGCTGCTTCGTGACTGATTATGCAATTCTGTCATTGCTGATGGTGGATCTGCTCTGTGAAATCTTTGGAGCTTTTACATTTGTGAAACAGCCTTTGTTCTTCCAGTCCCTCCTGCTGAAGTGTGATTTGCAGTGGCAGTCTGCTGTGTATTCTCTGGGTTATTATGAGATTTTTATTTTCTTCTCTTTCCCTTGACCTGTTCCCCTCTGGCTCTTTGGTTCAGCCTCGCAGTCAAACTTCCTCCTTATCCTCCGTTGACCTCATAAGTGCCTCCGATGACGTGCACAGGTTCAGTGCTCAGGTAGATTTATGACACTACACTAGTGTGGATGGACTGCAGGCATATGATTGTTCTAGTGTACAACACCTCACACTTGTTTTGTTCACAGGTTGAGGAGATGGTGCAGAGCCACATGAATTACTCTTTGCAGGATGTGGGTGGAGATGCTAACTGGCAGCTGGTTGTTGAAGAAGGGGATATGAAGGTGAGGTGTCGATAAAGGCAGTATTTTTTATTTTTGTTTATTTAACACTTTGAAATGGAAACAGGATTCCATAGAAACAGCTCAGAGTAAAACAAATATAAAAAGATAATTGAGGGTCTATATTTTATATTTTGTGGTTTAATTCCCTGTAAGTACATATCTACATTTATATTTATCTATATGCATTACCATTCAAAAATTTGGGGTCTTTTTTTTTTTTTTTAATGTTTTTGAAAGCATAGTCTCTTATGCTCACCAAAGCTGCAAATTATTTTTTTTTAAATACTGTGAAAACAGTATTATTTTGGAATTGTATTACAATTCAAAATAGCATTTTTTTAATATTATCATTATATTTTAAAATGATATTTATTCCTGTGATGGCAAAGCTGAATTTTCAGCAACCATTACTCGGACACTGAAGACTGGAGTAATGGCTGCTGAAAATTCAGCTTTGCCATCACAGGAATAAATACCATTTTAAAATATATTAATATAAAAAAAAAAACTTTGCCCACATCATTTCAGAACACCACTGCACACCACTTATATATATATGTGTGTGTGTGTGTATATATATGTATATGTCTCCTGTACTCGTTAAAATGCCCCGATACCAAACGCTGATACCACACAGCATGTGATAAGTGCCATATTCAAACAAAGAAACACCGACAGCAGAACAACAGACAGCAGAAAGGAGTTAAGGATGTCTACTACGAAGTATATGTATGCAATGAATATAATGTTAAACATTCAGTATTAACGCCTGGATAGCTGATGTGCGCGAGCTGATAAACAAAGCACGCTGAGTGGATTGAGCGCGCGGCGGCGCAGATGGCAGATGCGCTCGAGTGAATATATCCTTCTCACAGACATCACTGGAAAGTTTGTAGTTCGGTCGGATACGGGATACGTAAGCAAGTAAAACAATGCACAAGTTACTTAACGGTAGGGAGAGAGAGAGAGAGAGAGCGCGCAATTCTGTTGTGTGATCTTTGATGTTCACTCACTTAGCACACGCATCATTTGGATTAAAACTAAATCGTAAAAATAAGACCATTTATAGGGGCATTCACTATAAACATCATTTATTTTCAACCTTAGGCATACACGACTTTCTGGC
>NW_015547685.1:1263249-1270570 GCF_001515605.1 Sinocyclocheilus anshuiensis
AAGACCCCACAACAACATCCAAAGAACTGCAGGCCTCACTTGCCTCAGTTAAGGTCAGTGTTCATGACTCCACCATAAGACAGAGACTGGGCAAAAATGGTCTGCATGGCAGAGTTCCGAGACGAAAACCGCTGCTGAGCAAAAAGAACATAAAGGCTCGTCTCAGTTTTGCCAGAAAACATCTTGATTATCCCCAAGACTTTTGGGAAAATACTCTGTGGACTGACGAGACAAAAGTTGAACTTTTTGGAAGGTGTGTGTCCCATTACGTCTGGCGTAAAAGTAACACTGCATTTCAGAAAAAGAACATCATACCAACAGTAAAATATGGTGGTGGTAGTGTGATGGTCTGGGGCTGTTTTGCTGCTTCAGGACCTGGAAGACTTGCTTGTGATAAATGGAACCATGAATTCTGCTGTTTACCAAAAAATCCTGAAGGAGAATGTCCGGCCATCTGTTCGTGACCTCAAGCTGAAGCGAACTTGGGTTCTGCAGCAGGACAATGATCCAAAACACACCAGCAAGTCCACCTCTGAATGGCTGAAGAAAAACAAAATGAAGACTTTGGAGTGGCCTAGTCAAAGTCCTGACCTGAATCCTATTGAGATGTTGTGGCATGCTCGAAAACCGTCCAATGTGGCTGAATTACAACAATTCTGCATAGATGAGTGGACCAAAATTCCTCCACAGCGCTGTAACAGACTCATTGCAAGTTATCGCAAACGCTTGATTGCAGTTGTTGCTGCTAAGGGTGGCCCAACCAGTTATTAGGTTTAGGGGGCAAACACTTTTTCACACAGGGCCATGTAGTTTTGGATTTTGTTTTCCCTTAATAATAAAAACCTTCATTTAAAAACTGCATGTTGTGTTCACTTGTTATCTTTTACTAATATTTAAATTTGTTTGATGATCTGAAACATTAAAGTGTGACAAACATGCAAAAAAAATAAGAAATCAGGAGGGGGCCAACACTTTTTCACACCACTGTATATACATATATATACATACACACACACACACGCGTACATACACGCATACATACACGTGTGTGTGTATATATATATTTGTCCTGGGTAGTTTCTGGTTCAGTCACAAAACAGAAGAAAATGCAAAAGAACCTTGACACCAGTCTAAATCTTCCTCGGTTATAGTTTGGGATATTTGCATTTTGTTCAGTGAATTATCCCATTTAACCCTTTCCAAGTGATCTTGCTCTCTTTCCCCTAGAGGTTGCTGTCATTCAAACCACTGTTTGGTCTATTTATAGTTCTTTCATTATTAAAACTCCGAATGAAATTAATATGTTAGAACAATTGTTTTTGCAGGTGTACAGGAGAGAAGTGGAGGAGAACGGCATCGTTCTGGATCCTTTCAAAGCTACGCATGCTGTCAGAGGGGTCACAGGTCACGAGGTCTGCCACTACTTTTGGGACACAGCTTTTCGGAACGACTGGGAAAGTATGTTCACCTTAGTACATCGTTTTGCCTTTTTGATTTTCTAATGTTATATTTTGAGAATGTATGTTTTAAAATATGCATGTCTATGATTCAAGAGGAGAAAATGGAAAACTTAAGAAAATGCTGTCATGGAAAAGTATGTAAAAACACCTTATTTATTTATAGCAACTGTTGAAAGCTTTCAAGTGGTTGAGACACTCTCAGATAAAGCGGTCATCATTCATCAGACACATAAGGTATAACATTCATTATTGCATCATGGGTGTTGGTTGTTTCTGAAATCTTTAGATCTCAGGTTTTTTTCTCACTTCTCTGTTGCAGAGGGTGTGGCCTGCTTCCCAGAGAGATGTGCTTTACATATCAGTCATCCGAAAAATTCTCTCCACTAATGAGAATGATCCAGACACCTGGCTGGTGTGCAACTTCTCAGTGGATCATGACGGCTATCCAGTTAGTATCTTGTTAAAAGTTGCCTCTTCGTGCAATTTGATATCATAAATGCAGGTTATTGGAAACCTAGAAGCATATAAAGGCATATTATTCAACATTAGCAGTATACAGTAAGCTGTGCATCAGAAAGCTGTGTTACAGGATTTTTTGTTTGTTTGTTTTCTCCAGCCTTCTGCTAGATGCATTCGTGCCAAAATCAATGTAGCCATGATCTGTCAAACACTAATCAGCCCACCAGAGGGAGACAAAGAGATCACCAGAGACAACATCCTCTGTAAAATCACATATGTAGCCAATGGTAAGTGTTGGGGGTGTCTGACCCTCCTAATTAAAGTTTCAAACCCCCCAAAAAAATTCAAACTAAAGGTTAGATGGGGTTCTTAAAGCACATGCAAAGTTTGGTCTCAGTAAGATTTGTGTTTCTGAAACTAATTAGTACTTGTATTCAGCAACGAGGAATTTAATTGATCAAATTAAATTCTTTATAATGTTACAAAAGATTTATGTTTCAAATAAATGCTGTTCGTGCTGTTTGAACATTCTATTCATCAAAGAATCCTGAAAAAAATGAATGACATCCACAAAAATACTAAGCAGCAAAACTGTGTTCAACATTGATAAAACTAAGAAATGTTTCTTGAGCAGCAAATCAGCATTTTAGAATGATTTCTGAAGTATCATGTGACACTGATGATGGAGTAATGGCTGCTAAAATTCAGCTTTACATTTTAAAACATTAAAAATAGAAACTGTTTTAAATTGTAATATTTTTCAATATTGCTGTTTTTACTGTATTTGTTTAAATTAAATGCAGCCTTTATGAGCATAATTGACTTCTTCCAAAAACATCTAAATATTTTGCCCAAACTTTTGAACAGTAGTGTATTTTTACAAATATTAAAGCTATATATTTTATATTTCAAATGTCTCCGTGACCACAAAAGTTACATTAAATGTTAGTTTGTACTTGACACTAAAAAGACCTCATAAATTCTGAATGATGAGATTCTGAAGAGGTAACTATAGCAACTGTTTGGCACTGGAGCACTTTTTGTTAGCGTCAGACAGTAGGTACATCAACAAACCATGACTGTCAATATTTTATTATAAATTGTTATTATACATTTTCAGTTTCCAGGTATATACATTTTGGGGGAATGGGCTGTTTAAAAATGAAAAAATAAATAAGTCATACACACAGAGTACATCAGAGTTTGGATTGCAATCTTTATTTTTGTATACATGATGTAAAATATGTCGCATTAATGCTGTGTTCATGTAATCTTTAAGTAAATCCTGGAGGTTGGGCTCCTGCATCAGTCCTGCGAGCTGTAGCCAAGAGAGAATACCCCAAGTTCCTTAAACGCTTCACCTCATATGTTCAAGAGAAGACCAGTGGTGAGGCTATTCTCTTCTGAACAACACCAGGTAACTTGCACCTTTAAAAAAGCGCCTGTTTCCCACCTATAAATCACATCGCATTGTACATTTATTCAAAATCTGGTCTTCTCTTTCTCCAGGTTGTTTAATCTACATTCCCAGTTTGCTTTCTGACTCAAATGAAGAAACGCCTTATTCACAATGCTCTACCATCAGAGAGAGCTGCTCTGCCCAAGTGCTCTTGACACTCTTCTGAAACCTTTTAAACCCGTATCCATACAGGCGCTACACCAAAACCAAAAATGGTACAAAGTCTGTAAAAGCACCTTTGAAGAGTGCAAACACACTAGAATAACCAACACAGCCTGTTCATCTTCAGAAGGCCTTACTTGTTTTTCTGTAAATGAGCTATGGCTCAGGTTTTATTAAAGTAATTTACATTTTTGTAAATATTTGATCAGAGTTTGAGGTCTGACTATGGCCTTGATGAGATATACATATGCTGTAAACTTGATGCCTTGATCTAATCCCAGCATCTTCTCAGCTGTACGTGAGCTTTCTCACTGGCCATTTGTTTTAGGAAGACCCTTTTCTAGCCCCAATGATCAGTAGGATGTCAGGAACTTCAGATCTTTTGTACAGTTAGTATCTAAATGTTTAAGATTATTTACATATGAAGGCATTATACATTTTGATCATTGTAATTCATTAATGTGGCTTTAGGCAAAGTGTACATTTATTGGGAAGTGCTTGTATAAGACGATAATCAAAGTAGAGAGGGTATTTTGGTAGACGTGAAAAGTTGGTAATGACTTGTATTGGACCACAATTGCCTTTCTTTTTTTGTCTTGTATTTCTTTTCTTTTCATTTTTTTCTTGTTTTAAAGTTGTCACTTTATTTGCGACTTTTTGGGACCCTTAAATGGCAGTTTCAACAATGTCAATCCACTTCTTAAAGAATTGGTTCATCACTACCTGTTGGGCTTCCATCTACACAATTTATGTAGAATTACTGCAGTTGTGCCATCTATGCTTATGAAAGAAAGGGAATTGTAATAGAATTTCACAGGGGGTTTTTTTTGTCACTTTTTGTGGTCCAATTCACTATATGGAGCAGTTAATATATTAAGCACATTTTTAACTATCACTAGTCTTAAAGGGTAGTTCATGCAAAATGACCATTTTTCCTCATCCTCATGTTGTTCCAAACCTGTATGACTGACTGACTTCTGTAGAACACAAAAGAAAATGTTTTTCTCCGTACAGTGGATGTCAATGGTAACCAAATCTGCTTGGTTACCAACATTCTTTAAAATATTTTTTGTGTTCTTTTGAAAGTCATTCAGGTTTGGAACAAGTAAAGTAAATGATTTTTATTTTTGAGTGAACTATCCTTTTAAAAAAGGCCTCGAGGTCATGATTTCTTAGATAAATGAAATGCACATGTAAGACACCACCATTCATTTAAGTATGCATCATAATATGTTCAATATATTTTCTGTAACATTGTTTGCACTAAACAATCTTATTTTTTTGTTTCATAATCCCATTATAGTCTTTCCATACTAATACTTGAGTTCAGAACGCCTAATTTGATGTGTGTAAGGTGCAAGTTATGAATTCATTGCATTACTTGCCTGGCTGCCACTACAGATTTGCAGCTGCAGTTCTGCTTCGAGCACTTTTATTTAGTTTAATGGTGTGAAACTCTTTGCTCATGACAGCAGGAACAAGAAACTTTCTGAACTTTCTGGTTTTATTTTGAGATTGATCTACAAATGTTGAAAGCTTTTCGGAAAGAAAAGTTTTGTAAATGACTTCTTTCTAAATGTATGTAGTATTACCAATTTATTAATGGAACCAAATTTTATGAAAAAAAAATCACTTTTTCATTTGATGTTCTTGCCTATAGTTTGTTAATCTCATTTAAGGATTATTTTCTGTGTTGTTGAGGTTCATACAGGAGGAATATCTTGCTGTACAATGCAATAACCTACAGTATCTCATCCTATGAACTCACTGTACTGTGTACAACAGGGTTGGAACGTTCCAATCATGCTGAGCGCTGATGACTGACAAACCCATGGGCTGATATGGCATCATGTGCATGAGACAGGGTTACTATTCAAGATAAGCACGAGGGGAGGAGTAACACAGTTAGCGCTCTGAGATTAACTCTGTGTGTGTCTGTCTGTCTGTCTGTCTGTCTGTCTGTCTGTCTGTCTGTCTGTCTGTCTGTGTCTGTGTGTGTGTGTAAAACCCGTTTAATCCCTGCAGGTCTGTCTGGGGCCTCGCTGAGTTTAAGCCAATCAGCCGTCAGTGTCCTGGTGAGATGTGATGCAGGGCGAGCTGATTGGCCGGTCCACACTCTGGTGAGGCAAGAGCCTATAATGACGTTGCCTCAGCCCTCAGGAGAACTCAAAGATCTCCCCACCCTCAGGTGGTCTCAAGCACACAGATAACCTCAAAACCTAACGGCTGTGCTTTTTTAGTACTGAACAATTTTTTAGCTTGTGTTAGAGGAGAATCAAGATTTTTAATCGTTAAATTCCTTGATAGTTCAGCTACATGATTCGTTTGATTTCAATTAATCATTGGGTGCCTTTTTTGGTTCTCAGTCAGGCTAATCACTTCGTAATTTATTTTTCTGTAGAGTTCAGCTAAATTTTTGGCAACACCTGAAAAAAAGTAGGAACTGTCACAATGGCAAGGTACCCTGCAAACTCAAATTTACTGCTCATGTTGATTCATTCAACTCAGGAGATGGTTATTTGGTAATCGGTTGATTGAAAAGAAGCTAATGTGAATTCCAAAAATCATAATCTAGAATATTGACTCATTCCTTTCCTTAAACAATTAAAAGGCCATGTTGTTTATTTTATAAAACTTTTTTTTTTGTCCAAAACCTGTATTGAGCTATTTGAAAGTTGTTTAAATAATTTTATGGTTGAGGATGTTAGATATCGGAGCTAATCTTCGGCAGGACTATGGTTTTAAAGGGGTCATATGATGCGATTTCAATTTTTCCTTTCTCTTTGAAGTGTTACAAGCTCTTGGTGCATAAAGAAGATCTGTAAAGTTGCAAAGACTGAAGTCTCAAATCCAAAGAGATATTCTTTATGAAAGTTAAGAGTCAACCACGCCTACCTAAAACGGCTCGTTCTAACACGCCCCCACATGTCTACATCACGATGTGGGAAGATTTGCATAACGCCGCCCAAATGTTCACGCAAAGAAAGAAGGCGTAACTTTTATTCTTGCTGTAGTGTTGTTGCCGCCGCCATGTCGTGAAGGCGCTGTGTGTTTCGTTGTGAAAGCGAAACTACTTTGGTTGGCCTTCCAAAAGAGTACGATATCCGCTTCGTCATGCCTGGAGCTGATCTGTGCTGGTCGCTGAGGAAATACATCAACTTCGCGCTGTGGATCGCCGGATCGGCTTTCACCGTGGACGAAGCGGAGTCCAGCCCAGGGTCGTCACATGTGGTTACGCCGCTTACTCAAGCCCGCCGTGCGTTTCGTTGTGAAAACAAAACTACTTTGTTTGGCCTTCAAAAAGAGGACACGACTAGAAATCAGTGGTTAAGTTGTATTTACAACACTGTTCCAGAACAGTTCAACCCAAATATTCAGATGTGTGCCAAGCATTTTATTGAGGACTGTTTCCTGATCCTGGGAGAGTAAAATACAATGCCGGCTGTTCTGACTCACAGACTGTAAGTACGTTTTCATATTTAAAGGATTTGCCACTGATAATTCAAACGCGAGTTTTGAGCAGTGTAGAGTAGCACTTGTTGTTTGTCATTTCTCCGATCACGAATGCAGATATGGTTTTATGTTTACGCGGCGTGATGCCACGCAACGCGTAAAAAGGCCGTATAAGTCATTATAATCCGTAATTATGTCCCCACTGGATGCAACAAATGCCTCGTTTATAATGGGGTTTAATGTTTTTGTCTCGTCACTCCAGCCGGGACACGCCTTCACAGTATGGTAAAGGGCGTAACATTTCCGTCACACGCTTGAGGTATTCGGC
>NW_015547685.1:1270841-1276229 GCF_001515605.1 Sinocyclocheilus anshuiensis
AAAATCATAGACATGTATTTACAAATCAAGTATAATGGGAACACAGAATGATCTTGGAGAGAGCTTTACCGAACTGACTGCTGTAACCGAATGCGACCAGGGTTTAAAGGCTGAACGAATGACTGACAGCCACAGCGGAGAAAAGAGTTTGTGTGAACTTTAATGTAAGGATTAAATATTCATATGTAGCTCACATTAAGCTATCATACGGCTTCAGAAGTAACACAGAATAATTCGCACAATCGAGAAAAAATAATAAAAATTCTCGGATTTGGATCGGCCCTCTCTGACAGATACCCGATCCGAGAAAAATGGCACTATCGGAGCCGATACCCGATATGAATATCGGATCGGTGCAACTTTAAACTGCATAAACACATTTCATTACACCAAATACACAAAATAATGTTCTTTTTAGCAGCATCATATGACCCCTTTAAAACTTTAATATTTTCTTGAGTTTGTTTTGTATCGTCTTATTTTTATTATTCAAAGTTGCCCAAGTAAGAAGCAGAATATGATCAAGCACAGGTCGATTAATTTTGTATTTTCTTTTATTATAAAAATATACAAAACTTTGCAGTTTATTGTTTATTGAATAATTTGAGTTGTGCCTTTGGGGGAAAAAAATAGCAAGCTTCCTTTCAATGTCTTCAGCATGAAACATACATGTCTAAACAGCCACACATTTCCATGACATGAAAACCAGAACCAATTGTATAAAAGCCATTTCAAGCCTTTGGAAACATGCAATGCGTTAAGTTGCGTATTGTTACATAAACCCATTTTAGAGGTGTTCAAACACAAAGAAATAGCTAAATGAACAAAGAACTGAAACGTGGATTGTAGCACCTTTTGAAATATTTGTGACATCATGCCATAGCACAACCCTTTTACATAAGTCATTCAATTCATTCCTGTGTCACAGACAAAAAAACTATACATTCTGACACAGAAAACATCACGAGCACTGCTGACGGCTGCATTTGGCAATTTCGTAGTTGTTCTGTATTATTCTACATGTGTACCAACTAGTGAATCATAGTACATTAAACTCCTCTCTTTATCGGTACTGCCCTATGGCATTTCCTTTGTAAGTGCAATGAAGATCAAACTTTCTCCTTCCCTTTGTGTCTAATGGTGTTGTTTTCAGTTTGGCAAAATTTGGCAAACAGACTGTTAGCTCCCTGTTGCTATCACCAACAAATAATGAAGTAAAAAAATGTACTCTGCTTTAACCCATCCAGTCGGTCCTGTAAGTGACCTGAACTGCATTGATTTTAGGAAATAAGTTAAACTATGTGGCTTTCTGTATCTCTATGTACTGGCTGCTGTGGATATAAGAGCAGATTTGCTATCCATAGCAAGTTAAGCTTAACAAAGCAGATCTGGAAACAGCGATTTCTGCCCAGATATTATTTAGAAATACTGGCTCTAGGCTTCTAAACACAGCTGGTCTTGATTCCAGTCTTTAATTTCAACCATTTTACTTTTATCTGTTTAACTCATGTTTAACAGATCAGGGGATCCATGAACTGTATTCCTTTTGCTGGCCTTTAAAATAATCTCAATTACTAATCATTGTGCCTTAAACGTGAGATCCTCTTTCTTTATGGCCCTTTTGCATCTTCAGCAGGTTAAGTCTCAAGATGCCAGCTTAGTACATATTCCTGGAGCTTCTTGCAAATTCACTTTTGATCTATAGCCAAAATATAAAAAAAAACAATTATACAGGTGTTTGCAGATGATAGTTTCTTACAAAACATTGTCAGTCTATAATTTTATACTATATTTTAATTTGTAAGATTATTTTCTTAGATTCTGATTATATATATATATATAAATTAGAATGTTGTATTACCGTAATATATAATAAATAGTTCTCACCTGTTGTGAGTCATGTGACTTTTGACCAGGTGTCCAGCAGTGAGTGCAGCCATGAGTGACAGCTCTCCTGCAAGCACGGTAGCACACACGACCTTGGCAAGCTGTCGGGCATTTTCACCCGGGCACTCCTGACTGGCACCCAGCACACCTAACATCTGACAGGAGGACAGAGAGAGAATAAACTGCATGAAACCGGCTATGACAGTGGATTTATCAACTGTACATCCACAATGAAATGAAAACATTATTTTGTCATTCATATATGTAAAATAATAATCCTGTATCAAGTACCTGTAAACAGGCCTGCTGGGGAGGAAGGTTAGTGCCTCCGCCCACAGTGCCCAGCTCAATGGAGGGCATAGTACAACTGATATAAAGATCCTCCCCGGTGGGGCCTGAGGCTTCCATAATAGTGATACAATTAGAGCTGCCCACTGTCTGCGCTGGGTCCTGTCAAGGACAAATTCATTTAGCTGAATTCACTTGTAAACATCTGTACCACCACTATATAATCACATATCATAATCCTTATCAAAATCATACTGTAAACAATACATCTTTTATTACCTGTCCACAAGCAATATAGATGGCAGCTACGATGTTGGCAGCATGAGCGTTATAACCTCCGATGCTTCCAGCCATAGCAGATCCAATCAAGTTCTTGCTGATGTTGACGTCTACCAGAGCCTCAGTCGACGTCTTTAAAATCTGCACACAAAAACACACTTGCGTGAGACTTGTCATTCCAAAAACAAATGTATATCCTTATTCAGTGTCAACAGGCATTTCAAATGCCAGTATTCAGCTTTTGCAGGACATTTTGTAGAATATGGAGGTGTAGTTGTACCTCTTTGACAACTTTGGCTGGGATGGTGGTCTCACACACCACTGACTTGCCCCGGCCCTCAATCCAGTTGATGGCGGCAGGTTTTTTGTCAGTACAATAGTTTCCACTAACAGCCAAAATTTGAAGCTCTGGAAATTCCTCCTTCAGCCTGGTAAGAGCCTGTTCTGTGCCCTGGTGACCAAAGAAAAAAAATACATGAGCTCTTCTTAAAAACTCAGTCAAGCAAAGGAAATGAGTCATGGAAGATTAATTTAAAGGGATAGTTCACAAAAAAAATTACAATTGTCATCATTTACACACCTTCAAGTTTCTTTCTTCTGTTGAACACAAAAGAAGATATTTTGAAGAATGTTGGTAACCAAACAGTTGACAGTAGCCATTGACTTCCATAGTATGGAAAAAAATATTATGGAAGTCAACGCCTACCGTCAACTGTTTGGTTACCAACATTCTTCAAAATATCTTCTTTTGTGCAACATGAGGGTGAGTAAATGATGACAGAATATTCATTTTGGAGTGAACTATCCCTTTAATATACACAGTGACCATGTTTCACAACATTTTGTAAAATACAGTAATTGCGTACTTTTGAGATCATGTTCATCCCCATTGCATCTCCAGTTCTGGACTGGAATCGAATGTATAGATTGCGACCTGCCAGACCAATCAGAAGCTTCTCCAATCGTGCAAACCTACACACACGCACAACACAAATCGATGTTACATAATCATAATTTAAAAAATGACTAAATCAGTTCACTGAAATAATCCCGTACCTGCTGGTCTGGTCAAAGGCCTCCTTGATGCTCTTGAAGCCCTCAGTGCTTTCCAGCCAGGCCTTGACTTCAGCCGCCTGACAGGCAGAAGGCAGACGCACCACCGGCCCTCTGGTCATTCCATCTGCAAGAACACGACTACTGGCACCACCAGCCAGCTATGGGAAATCCATTCACGACAGTGCATTAGATTAATGTGCTTTAGATTTTACACAACTTTACCAGTCCAGATGTGTGTGAAATGTGTTTGCTTTCAGCTTCCCTTTGAGAACTTAAAAAGAAAATTGTGCTTACTGCTATAGCTCTGCAGCCTCTATTTGTGCTGGCAACTAGGCAGCCCTCAGTTGTTGCCATGGGGACCTGAAACTGCTTTCCATCCAATAGCAGAGGCCCAGCAACCCCCACAGGAACTGGCATGTAACCAATGACATTCTCACAGCATGTTCCCATCACCTGGAATAAAAAACCATGAAAATGAAAGCTATATTTTGAAGGTTGCTAAGTTTCTAGAGTGTTGCTAAGTTTTTTCTTCCTGGCCCAAGTCAGAAGTATGGTATAAGGTATGGTAACAAATTGGTTATGACCTATAAGACCATTTTTTAGCCATTTTTTTTAATTTATTGGTATTGCTTGTATTTGTGTATGTATACATATATATATATTATGTTTTTAAAAAGGTAATAAATTAGCCCAATTTATACTTCTGCGTCGAACCTACGCCGTAGCCTACGCATAGAAGCACACCTTAAGCCTGATGTGCACCTCTCCAAAAATCTAACAGCGCGTCAATTCTACGCAGACCGCAAGCGCCGTGATTGGTCTGCTAGAACCACTCCCTCTGCATGCACTTGAGTTTTGTGTGTGTTTATGTGCACTTTAATATATTTTAATGTTACACCTTCTTATATAAAATAAAACAAAGCAAAGAACAAGTGTCTTATCATTTATTATACTACATAGCATTATACATCAGTAGTTGTCCGACGACAAACAATGTTGATCTGCCGTGGTACAAGTCCTTGTGGAGATTGAAAGTATGCCATCTTCTCCTGTTCCGTTGTTGTCTCCTTTTTGTAATTTTAAATAATGATTTCATATTTATTTGCCACCGCCACGGCTATAATGCTTCTCCGATGAGCCGCTTCTTCTTCGGCTTTTGCCGTGGTACTGCGGGTTACACCAGCAACATGCCCGTGGACACTGCAGACTAGCGGTTTGCATGTGTACTGCACGTCGACGCGGACAACGACGCAGAAGTATAAATGAAAACTGACGCATAGCCTACGGCGTAGGTCCGACGCAGAAGTATAAATCAGCCTGGAAGACCACAATAAATTGATCAAAAGTGTCAAGACATTTAGAATGTTACAAAAGATTTCTATTTCAAATAACTGCTGTTCTTATAAACCTTCTATTCATCAAAGAATCCTAAAAACATCACAGTTTCCATAAAAAGCAGCACAAGTGTTTTCAACATTGATAATAAGAAATGTTTCTTGAGCAGCAAATTAGCATATTAAAATGATTTCTGTCAGATCATGTGTCAGATCCACACTGAAGACTGGAGTAATGATGCTGAAAATTCAACTTTCTATAACAGGAATAAATTACATTTGTAATTAATAATAATAATAATTTACAATATTACTGTTTTTACTGCATTTTTGACCAAGTAAATGTAGCTTTGGTGATCATAAGAGGCTTCTTTCAAAAACATTAAAAAGTTTAGTGAATCTAATTAAAAATGAATGTGGAAAGGTTTTAATATTAGTGCATCCCTAGTTTTATCAAATCAATAAAGCACCATTAATTAAATGTGACCCTGGATCACAAAACCAGTCTTAAGTCGCTGGGGTATATTTGTAGCAATAGCCAAAA
>NW_015547685.1:1276315-1316368 GCF_001515605.1 Sinocyclocheilus anshuiensis
AAAAATTGACCCTTATGCCTGGTTTTGTGGTCCAGGGTCACAAATGATGTATGATGTAATGAGCTGATGTCTTACCTTAGAGTAGTCGTAGTCTTTATAAGGCAGGCAGGTGAGAGCTGTGGGCTCTGGGAATTTGGGGCTGAGCATTTTTCTACGGATCATCACCCCTCTCTCAGGGGTCTCCATCATGGCCTCCAATTTGTAAGCTGGGATGTGCTTGGAGTTCACCAACACGATCACCTCTTCATCGCTGAGGTAGCGAGCACCCATCTGCGGGGTCAGAAGAGGTGACACTTAAATACTCACACACATATACTGTGATTATACTTGGACTTTAGGTAACAGAAGTCTACTCTTAGAAGTAAACAGTTTCACTGCATGCTTCTGATCTTGTCTAATGTCATAAACTAATTGGCTAAGAGTAAGTGTGTAAAGAGTAAAAGGAAGATCTCATTAGAGATTACATGGGTCAACTCTGAGGTAAAAAATAACCACAGGTTTCAGTCCCACAGTGAACCCAGAGATAATCTTTACGCAAGAAAGAGAACAACAGTATCACTGTAGAAATGGATATTTGACAACGCTCTTACATCTGGGTTTTTCAGAATGGAGAGACAGTCTTCCACAGGTCTGGGTTCAGCAGGTAAACTGATCACAGACTCCGACACATCAACAATTTCCTGAGTTTCATCCTCTCCCAAAACAAAAGTACTTTTATGCCCAGGCTCTTTCGGGGCAGGTAGGGGCCGAATCACTAAATCTGAAGGAGAGAAACTACAGTTAGATTCCACTATAGGGTGTTGGGTTTGCAGAAAATTAACACAAAAATGTAAAAGTAAGAAGAGAATACCTCTTTCTTCTTTGGTAACAACTGGAGGGGGAGTTGGGGTTTTCTCAGGCTTGCTGGAACTGGGAACCTCTTTCCTACAGCACTGATCAGGAGACCATTTCTGAGAGAGCATGGAGCTTGGAGTGGGCACTTTCAGGGACAAGGTAGACTCCATCTCCACCTGTTCGAAGAAAATGTACTTCACAGCCAGGAACAGGGCGAGACCCAGTGTGATCACCTGCTCAATGTCCATGCTGATCATCCTAAATGCACAGAATAAAATAATAATCACATCATATCCTTGCTATTGTTACTATTATTATGGGGAAGTCATGGCCTAATGGTTAGAGAGTCGGACTCGTAACCCAAAGGTTGCGGGTTCGAGTCTCGTACCAGCAGGGATTGTAGGTGGGGGGAGTGAATGTACAGCGCTCTCTTCCACCTTCAGTACCATGACTGAGGTGCCCTTGAGCAAGGCACCGAACCCCCAACTGCTCCCCGGGCGCCGCAGCATAAATGGCTGCCCACTGCTCCGGGTGTGTGTTCACGGTGTGTGTGTGTTCACTGCTGTATGTGTGCACTTAGGATGGGATAAATGCAGAGCACTAATTCCGAGTATGGGTCACCATACTTGGCCACATGTCACGTCACTTATTAACAATGCACAATATATCAGTACCACACTGCTTATCAGCCAATATTAGAGTTTTTTTATTGTATCTATTGATTTTGGATAATTAATTGTGCATGCTCATTTCTCCTATTTTTACATTAAGATTATCTTTGCTGTTATCTAACACTCACTAAACTGATATACACTAACACTCACTAAACACTGTTAAATGCAATCTTTAGCAAATCTCAAAATAGATTTCTATGTCAAATGTTTATACTGCACATTATAATGTTGTGTATCTATAGTCAAATTGATACATAGAACTGTGAATTTTGAACTACTGATACATAGAATTTTAAGAAAACATTAATGGCCAAAACATTCTTATTAATTAAATGAATAAAATCTCTGAAGTGTGCCTACCTGGATAGGTAAAAGTGCCAAAGGGGCATGTCTGGCTCAATTCTCTTGGGCATATTGTCATTCAGACTCACTCCAACTTCAGGAAGATCACGAGTTCCATTACTTGACGTGGGATCTGCAATCCACCGGCTATGAGCGTGAACCATGACCAGGCCAAGAGACTGCAAATATTAAAAATGATCCAGACCATTAGAAACAAAACCTTCAATATCATAAATCCCAGTATCAAAAGACTGTAGTGTTTTTGGTTCACTGCGTACCATGATCATTTTGACTCTTTGTGTGACAGGGTTAGGCTTGTTGTCCTCTTCCTCCTCCAGAACTCTAGCAAAGTGACTCAGCTGCCAGATGGGTCGTCCCTCCCTGCTCTCTCTAGACAACTATGTAAAATAGGCACATGTTAGAATATGTTCTAGTCTTCCTCTATATGTACTGCACTGAAATATGCTTACATACCTCCAGCACAAGAGAGACACAGGCCGGGAAGAATGTCATGAACACAAAGTAGTTAGCCAGGACAGACATGCAACCAAAGCAGCACATGATCTCAAGCTGTCGCACACCTGCAGGAAAACAATATAAAGGACAAAATAAAGATCACTGCTGCCGAGTTAAACAAGTCTGTTTAATTTTAGCACATTCCACCTGTGCTGATTTTCTGTCTAATGTGGAAGGGTGAAGTTTACCTGACATTGTCCCTACACCGATCACCAGGCACTCCACAAGGGCATCAAGAGTAAAAGTGGGTCCTAAAACAGCCATTCCTTTGGCAATATTCTCTCTCACCTCATCCTGCAGGACAGCCAAAAAAGCCATTTACGAAAAACTTAAGACTGACATGATTAGTCCTATTTATTTAAACCCAATTTTAATGTAGGTGAAAAGGTAAAGTACCTGTGAGTTTGAACTCAATGCAAACTTGGCCAGAGCACATGCTTTGGAGAGGTCAATCAACAGCAGAAAGAATGGCAAGGCCTCACTTGGAAAATTAATACAAAATATAAACATTTAACATTATATATTTACAAATTATTTTCCAAAAACAAAGCAGTACTTCAAAGATTTCTTGTGAGAGTGATACAAGACACAAATGTCCATACTTGAGACCTGTCAGCTCCTTGTCCAGGAAGTGAATCACAACTGTGCTGAACACAAAACTGGAGAATATTGTGAAAAGTCCTGCAATGCCTGAAAAAGAAATGTTAATATAAACATTAACACTTGTAATTCATGTTACACTACAAACTCCTTTTTTTTTAAACAGGTTAAAAAACTACAACTCACCCAATATGTATTTGGATCCTAACTGTCGAAGATTTTGGAACTGAAAGTAAATATAGACGATCGCTATGCATCTTGTGATTGTCAGGATAATGATATCACTGCTTAAGATTAGCTGAAGACAAAACAGAGAGGAAAAAAACAACGGGGATAATAATTTAATTTAATGACACAATATCAGTAGATAAATCTTCACTTTAACTGCCACCATGAGCATCAAATTTATGAAAGCAATACAACATTTATTTCCACAGTAACACACTGTACCTCCTCCAATTTGGGGCAATCAAAGTTCCAGCCACAAATCTGGTTATTTCCAGTGAACATATTCATGGACATCATGCAGATGGTGAGAGTCACAGTAGCCACAATGACTTCCCAAGGATGGGAGGCCACAAAGAGGCCGTGGATTCGGAAAAGTCTCGTCAGCATTTTGAAGGTGTGTTACAGTCAGTTACTGTAGATGACAGAAAGCAAATGTGAGAAAAGAAAGGAAACTTGTCAAACAGGATTACAATGGCAGATTTATGAATTACGAACTTTATTCTGTCACCTCATTTCTGTCATTTATTCTGTCAACGCTGCAGTTTCAGAAGTATGAAATCATGCAAGAAAAAACATTACAAAAAAAAAATTATATAAAAAAACACTTAAAGTGCTCCAAGGGTATAACTTATATTTTATTTAAATAAAAGTTGTTTTTGAGTTGTTTATAGAAATGGTCTTTATTACTGAATTTACACTATACTACAGTAGCATCAGATGGCTTGACATAAATATATATATTTCAAATTATATATATATATATATATATATATATAGACACACACATACACACACAAAAAGCTGAGTCACCTAAACACCTACATTTCGTGTTCTGCTTTCTAAGCCTACATCACCAACAGTGATGATAAAACATGAGTCACTGATTCAATCATGCCGAAATTAACTGGGGGAAAAAAATCGACATTCGAAACTTGGATCATGGACAACACTAACTAGGCATGTCTAAAATAAAAGCTTTGGCTGTAGATCTGATGCGGCTACTTACCAATAAGGGTCAATGAGGGTTTACGAATTAGTACACCAAGAGCAAATCACCTCCACATATGCGGCTGATTAAATAAAAGCCTATATATATATTCACTATTATAAATTAACATTTAGCGGTGCTTTTCATGATTAGAGTGGCCGAAATAAATAAATATAGACGATATTAATCCATATCCCGCGACGTTTGAGGACTCCGGTCGCCAAAACCGGCATCCTCCTAGCTTATGAAGCGATGGCATGGCTCTGCGTCAGTAGAGCGGAGAGCCAATCAAATCCTCGAACCATACAGCTACGCGACAAAGCCACGCCCACTTTCCTGCGAATGTTGTTGAGGGCGTGTCCTGACCATGGTGCTGGTCCTGACGGAGGACGCGTGATCTGGCCATCATTTGAATTTGTATGAGGTCGGTGTGTGAACCTTGGCCCAGCCTTGACCGCAAAAATATCCGACCTGGTAACGTTAACTATAATAGATACAGGAATAAGGAATGTTAATTAATCTGGCTAACCTTTTATTTTTTTAACAATAACAATAATCTGATCTAATGTTTGTTCTGTTTTCATTAAACATTTCAGAATTTATAACTTAAAATAATAAAAAATAATATAATAAATAGATCTATAATCAAATAAAAAAGCCAGTAATTAGCATATAGTAATTTGGCCTGCAAATATCTGTGCTCGTTTACTTTGTATATAGCAGCTTTTCAGATCTCTGTATTCTTTAAACTGATTTATATAAAGATGATCAGCAAGTATGTGTGTGATGTAGGGGTGTTGCAGGCGCTCTTGTATGTATCTACTGAACTTTAGAAATGCGTGCCACCGACATGATAAATTCTTCTCAGAACTATATATATATATATACACCTTGCTACGTGTACTGCGTTAGGCTAACCGAGACTTGTCATTTGCACTTATATATTGTTGCTCTTTTGTTAGTTTTGACTGCTTTTATTGTCCTCGTTTGTAAGTCGCTTTGGATAAAAGCGTCTGCTAAATGACTAAATGTAAATGTAAATGTAAACTAAGTTTGCCTGAATTCTTACTCATCACCATACAAAAGCAAATCACTTATGTAGTTGGTGTTTTTATAGATGCCCTGTTATCAGCCATAATGTTCGATAACACGAGAATAAAGCAGTGTAGTCTGTAAACATTTTTCAAAAATAGAATTCATTTTATACGGTCATTTTAAGTCATTTTTAATTAGGAAAATTAGTGCATCTTTAAAAGTAAACAAAAACGTTTATGAATAAAGCAATTGCTAAGATCTTAATGATTTTTAATCTATTTATGTATATTATTTTAAGACAACAGATTAAAATAATAATAATAATAATAGAAACATTAAAAACCCCTCTCTATCAGATCTTGATTTGACCAATCAGATTAGAGCTATTAACCCAATTTGCCGCCAAAAAACAACAGAAATGATAACACACCTTCATCCGTTGCTAAATATTCCCAATGTAACGAGACGTTGCGTTTATATTTAGTGTCTTGTGTCGTATTGTTAAATGCAAACAAATATGGATTTAGAGCAGGAGGAAACCATCGCGACCGACGACGACAGTGGTGAAGCAGACCAGGGTTTTTACCTCAGCAGGTCAACTCATTAACGGCTAACGGATGCGTTTCTACGTTATGTTCTGCGCCAATAAATGGAGCGAAAATGTCAGATTTGCAATGCTAACTACTGGTTGATGTATTATTGTAGGTTGATGTTGACAGAACATCAGTTCTCATCCCCCACTGTCGCCTCTCTTCGTGTGCTGAGTGAAGGTATGATCATATAACGTTACTGTAGTCAAACTAAGCTCGTCCGCGGGTCATTTCTTCAGTAACGTTAATGCCATTTTCGCTTTCGGTCCACTAAAGAGTTTTTTTTTCCCTAGATTTTTTTTTAGTTGTGCTTGAATCTGCGAAATTTGTATCCATGATGCTAGGGTGTTGTTGCTTACTACACAGTACAGTAGTCGTTGATTTATCAAGTGACTCGAATCTTTAGAATCGGTTCAAGACGGTTTGAGAATCGGTCTTAGTAAGCACCACTAATTATACTAGCATTCACTGTACAGTTCCAGCAGCAGCTGAAGTAGTCTCTTTGTTTGACAGAGATTTCCCCGCAGATTGACCTGCAGTGTCTCACTGGACAAAGCAGAAAGACATTCACTACAAAACAGGTAGATTACATTAGACGGCACATGCTGAGGTCCTAATCAAATCTACACTTCAGCATTTCTACATATATTATGTGTTGAAGTCTCTATTATTTTGTTACAAGCAAACCCACAGCACTGTGGTTACACCAACAAGTCCTGCAAGGTTTGTAAACCTTTTTTAGACTTAAAAAAATATGCATTCAACTGTAAAATTCACAGAATAATAATTTGCTTTGCTCTGTGTTTATCAGAGTTAAAGCTCTTGTTAACGAAGAAGAAAGTTCTTCAGAAAGGGAACCCAGAGAAGGTAATCCAGTTGATGCACCTAGTCTGGAAAAGTAAACCTTCGAACTTTAAACAAGTTTCATAAGATCCTCAACTAGATAAATAGCTCTTCAAAACGTTTGCAATGTGAGCTATAGGGATGGGCGTATCGATCCAAAGTATCGATATATCGATACTGACGCGAGTATCGAAAGTATCGATACTCAAACAAAAAATATCGATACTAAGGTGTGTTTTATTTACCAGTGATTTTGTTAATAAAAAAAAAACCGTACAAATATGCATTGAATTGGACGAATAACCTTTGTTAGCGAGTAATTGTGTAGGATATAACTATTTTCCTGCTCATCTGAACACACGCAAATGTTGCAAGACAGAACTAATCGTCAGAGAGCGTTCACTCACTTATGATAGTGCATTCAAACAGGGCTGCTTTTCCCAAAAGTATCATAAGAAAGCATTAAATCTTTTGGGAACAGCATCCCTGAACAATGCTTATCAGAGGACAGAAGGACAGAGTTATTTCACAATAAACAAACTGAAATTGTAGCCTACATAGTTTGTGCAATTACAGTTATTTAAATTGAACGTTGAAAGATAATATTGATCATGTTCTATTCTGTAATGTTAATAGAAATCATACACTGTCAGAATAAAAAGGTTGCATTTTATTCATAAAACAGCCTGTCACTGGCAGTCCCTTATGATAATGAACCATGATTTTACTAAAGTGACCATAGTTCAACTGTAGTATTTATAGATTTGAATCACGTGTAAACAAAAAACATATCTGAACCATGTGTAAACAAAAATATAACCTAATAAATTACAATTAAGGCGTATTGAATGTTAAAATGTGTTTTAAACATAAAGTTAAGTGCTTATCATTACCCATTTTACTCTTAGTAATTTCATTATTTAATAAATTTCATAATTTAAAAGTTTAATTCAGAAGTATCGAATCGGTATCGATATCGACGATACTGCCTTGAAAAATATCAGTATCGTATCGAAAACAAAATAAGTGGTATCGCCCATCCCTAGTGAGCTACACACCTGATCCACCCTATTTCACGGTTTTGGAGAATCGATAAGCAGTTCAGACTTCTGATCTTTGGCTAATTCGTATGTAACTTCTGCCCCCTAGTGTTGAGACCCATTCCCATAAATGGCACCATCTCATTAGATGCTTCTCACCAGCAGTCTTGGCCTACTTTGAGACGTTCAGTGAGAATAAATGGCAAAACAGTTGGAACAAAAGCTGATCCTTTGGCCACAATGAAGAGCACTCAACTACTGAATACTCAACACAGGTCAATCAGGCATATGAAGTGCGCATATGAGTAACTTTCAGATTGTCGATTGCAAAAACATACAGTAGGGTCTAAAACCATATTGTGAATATTTGAGATTCAAAATCTAATTTAAACCTGAAAATAAATGAAGGTTCAACATTTTGAAAATTTTTAAACAATGAAATGTTATAATGTAAAATTAATTACTAGGTAACTAATCAAAGTCAAAGATGCTCTTTGGAACTTATTTTGACATATTATCTAATCCAACTTTTCATTCTAACTGTTAAGCTGATCATATAATTTGTGATTTTAAAAAGTTGATTCAGTTAGAAAAATGCCAAATAGAAGCATTTTCCTAGCATCATCTCAGACTTTTGGATCTCACTGTATGTTACTCATTTAATTCAGCTGCTCCATACAGTGTAAATCAGCTCAAAATTACTGATGATATTTACTGAAAAATAAATGTTTATTTGCTGTTTATTTACAGGTCCCTGCCTTCTAAAAGGAAGGATAATCTAGACACTAAAGAGTACAATAAGGCATTCAATACACCTTTGACTACACATGATAAACCAACATTACTGGCTAAACCTTACATTAGTTCAGGCAAGTGCTCAAACCTGACCACACAAATTAAGATCAGTGCAGTGTATACAGGTAACATTACAGCATGTATTCTTGTTGATGTTGTTCAGAATGATGAATCCATGGTAGAAATGAAACTTGACAAAAGCATATGTGTGCCTTTATGAGGTACTCTTAGATAACTGTGTTTGTTAGGTTTCAGTGGCAAGTCAGAGAAAGTCCTATCACTCAAGTCCATCCACAGACGGAATCATTTTGGAGAGACAAAGCTGCATTTAGCTGTGATGAAGGGAGACGTTCAAGACATCAAAGACTTGATCACAGCGGGTGCTTTCGTTAACATACCAGATTATGCAGGTATAACATGTTGGAGGATATCATAAAACATAAAATTGTTCATTACCGCTATAGTTTTTCATTAGGAGTCGGACACTGCATATTTCACTCTTTTATTCAAATCATCCCACAGGCCTTATTTGGCCCCCAGGTTATAGACCAATGGTCGAAGTTAGCACACATGTCCACCTGATGGCAGCGTGGACTAACACTTCTCAACTTGAAGGTCTATTCATTTTCAGGTTGGACTCCACTCCATGAGGCAGTGCAGAGAAACAAGTATGACATGACAGAAATTTTACTCGAAGCTGGAGCCGAAGTCAACTGCAGAGGACATAATGGAATTACACCTTTACATGATGCCATATATTGTCAGTATTACAAGGTGTGTAAATTGCACACAATGGTACTCAGATGTAGTATTCATTGTTCAATTAACACTAGTTAGTATTATTAAAAATGTGCATATAAAATACACAGACTGTGATAGTTATTATTATGTTGAATACTTATGCTTACAGATTGTAGAACTACTTCTGAAGTATGGTGCTGATCCATTATCAAAGTGTGACAGAGGAAAGACTCCTATGGGCTTGACCACAGACAGATCTATGTACATACTGGTGGAGAAATATCTGCAGAAGTCTAAAAGTGATCCAGGTCTAAACCTCTTGACATGCACAAAACAGGTTTAATACACAGGGGCTGGACAAAATCATGTCAACACCTGGGAAATAGGCAATATTTCTTAATAAGGTGTTTTAACGCTGTTTGCCTTTAATACAGCTTCCAACCTTAGTCTACAGTTGGATGTTGTCTATCACAACATCTGACAGTTGCTTCAGAGATGATGGAATCTTCTAATTTTCTCACCAAAACTATTCAGAGTGGTTTGATAATATTCAAGTCAGGTGATTGAGCTGGCCAGGACAGATTATGAAGTGCGTCTTGGTGCTCCCAGCTGTCCAGATTTTATGATCATAACACCTTCATCTTTAACAGCACATAACATATTTTTTGCATTTTAGCAGTGTTGTCTTGGATTAAAGTTTTAGTAATTGCAGCTCTTTCATGGATGTTGGCTTTGTGAAGTTCTCTGTGGTCATTTTTTGTGGAAATAGGGTCTTCAAATATGAATAATGAGGTTTGCTGAATAATTTACTTTCAGTTTTTGGCCACTATTCTTCTTCGCTGATGAAGTCTTTCCATGCTTTGTGTATGCAGTCATAATAATAAAGAATGCTGTACTTAAAAACAATTGGGCTGTTAAGGTAATAGATGCGCCTCTTAAATGGGCTCCCATGATTTGTCCTTTTTGGAAGTCTGACAAGTCAGCCATTACCTGGAGCGCTTGTACTACTAACCACTGCTGAACACAACTTATACAACACTGATATACAAATTAGAGAATATTTACAACGAAATAAATAAAAGATAATTGTTTTTTAGCCTATATGAATTATATTATTCCTATAATAATGGGTGTTCACATAATTTTATCCAGGCCATGTATATTTATGTGTTGCATATATATATATATATATATATATATATATAATGTCTCCTACAATACAAAACATTTAATATAAATTGTAAAAATTGGTTTGTTTTGCTGTATTTGGAAATAGCTGAAAATCCACCCAGCATCACTGATTCTGCAGTTAATCCAAGTTTGAACCAAAGAAACAACCAGAACTCCATCAAAGTAAGTAAAAGATGTGTCATTGGATAAAAAATCTTCTGTCACTGACTGTGGCATCATTACATGATCTGATTACTGATCAGTTACTTTTGTTTCATTTCTTTTGTTTCATTTAACTTCGAGGACACAAGAGCTCCTCTTCAGAAATCAACAGGAACTGCTGATACAAGTGAGCATGAAAGCAGCCTGCAGTCTGGTGAAGCTGAACCCATTCCTGGTCCAAGCAGAGGACAACCAAGCTGTGATCCATCCATGAGGTTTCAGGCCTCTTTCAAAGGTTCTCTACATTACTGAAGGGTTGTGGGGACTAGATATGGCTCATGCAGTATTTAATAGCAGTAAACGTGCACCCCTTGACAGTCTCATCTAGTTACAGTGATGATCACAACATTTATCCAACAGTGAAATACACATATGTTCAAATTCAGTTGATGTGGTTTTGATCAAAGATATGGTCAGGTTAAGTTAGCCAGCTTAAATTAGAACAAAGATTGCTTTTAAGATATATAAAATACTTTCTTTTAGCTTAAAGGCTTTGATATGAAAGAAAGTTTTTTAGAGGGTGTCAAGTGTAAAATTCATCCTCCTGTAGTAAGGCTAATTATTTTGACAAATTTTGTGTTTGCAATAACAGCTCATAATAAAGTAAAATCAAATCTTGTTGTGAAATAAAATCAAAAGTTTTTTTTTTAAATAAAAGTTTATTTTGATTGTGTGCTAAATATAATAATATTTTGTGTGCTAAAAACACAATAATTGCTTAAAAAAAATTAGGTTTTTGTAACAATATCCACCTCAGCATTTAATGTTTCAAAATGACACATTAGCAAGCAAAGCCATTTTCAAATTGAGTTATGTTTTACCCACAGTTTTATTTACTAAAGCTATTTTCTTAAGCTTCATCGACTAAAATGAGTGCCTTACGTGCTTGGTGCATGCATAAGACAAAATAAAACAAATAACTGCCCATTCATTTTGAAGCATGCTGCACATGCAGACTATATTTCACCGTTACTAACAGTAACTGCACTAAGCCACATTGTGGAAACTTGTTGGAGACACGTCATTGATTGTCTTTTTAATTTAAAAGTTAATGTTAATTTAAAGTTTTTATTTTTTATTTTTGCCTTTTATTAGATAGCATATCTAATGTGAGGCTCAGTGTGAATTGGGGTGTTGTGTGTCCTCATTTCCCAGTGGAACCATCACCTCAGACTAGCATCAATGTACTGTGGCCTTTGAGGGACCAAGAGCAGGACTTGTGTAGCCAGAGTCCCTCACTGGTTCAAGATCAGGAGAGCGAGGGATCAGACACCTCAAGCTGCCTAGACAGTGATGTTACAGTGGATTATATTGAAGATTATTCATCATCACCAGAACATTGGACTCTATGTGCCACTCAAGATTTCTCTGGTTCCTAGAGCAGTAGGGATGTTTCAGTGGATTGTCAAATATCTGATAAGTTCATTTAGTTGACATTTGACTCTTAAAAATTGGGTTATTTTCTGTAAATTAGTTCTCTTATGTTCTTTTACATCATTTGTGCTGCATGCTTAAACAATGATACTAATGCAAAATACATTATAAAATGTATAGTCTGGTATAAAATCAAAATGTTGGAATTTTACAGATGTATGTTCTACCACAATTTAAAAATTGTTTTACATTAATTACATTTGTTTTGTTATGTGAAGTAAGTAGTGTTATACAAGTATGTAATTTAAAATGCATAATAGCAGATCTACTCATTTCCCTTGTTAGGAAATTACTGTATGACACAATGTGGAGTTCCCAGAATAAAGAAATTAGGTTTAAACAGTTGTCTCCTGAAAATGGTTGTCTTTGTAAACATAAAACACTTAGGGGGAAATTTATATTTGTTGCCTTTATATTTTATTCTATCTTTATTTGTTTCTATTATTACTCTTAGGGGAGGCTGGTGAAACTGATGAATGATGGCAGCTCAATAGCTGAGGAGACGAGCTCACTTTTTTTCCATGACCATAGCTCTTAAGTGAGTGGTTTCTTTTGCACTAAACAATGTCTGTCATGTGAATTTTGCATTGTAATCCAAACCTGCTCAGCATTTTTATTTCATGGACTATTTCAGATTACTGATAAGGGAAAGCCAAGTCAGAGCACTGTGGAGATTCAGATAAAGTTCGCTCCACAGCAGCAGGAAAGAGGATATTGGAAGGTTGTCAAGACCATTATGGGACTGATATTAGGGATGATAATGACTCGCTGGTTACGAAAAGGATCAAAAGATCAAAACATGACATTCAAATAGAAAAAGATTTTCTAGATTACTTGCTCAGCTTTGTTCTGAACTATGTCTTTGTTGATTTTGAAAGTAAAAACAATGTAGATGGCCCCGCAATTCAACAGAATGAAGATGCAAGAAAAGATCAACAGTCAGCTCTTGATGTTTACCAAAAGGTTCCGTCTGAAATTGAGTGCTTGCCATCAACCAGCCCTGCCATTGAGTCTCTCCATGTGGATAGTATCTCTGGCTGTTCAGAAACCTGTATAAGTTCACCACATAATGATTTGACACAAACAAGCATCTCCTAAAACACTGCCCCAAAAGAAGCCTCTAAATCAGGATGAAGAATCAGACATGATCACCATTCAAACCAAGCAGGGGGTGGTAGAGATAATAGAGACAGCACAAAGCACTAATCAGACAAAAGTGAGTAAGAGCTACACTGAAAATGATGGCGTGGAATGTGAAGAGCTAGAAAGTGACACATTGATTTCAAATGCGACAGATCTTAAAAGACCTAAAGCAGAACCACATTCTTCTTGCAGGGGGGTAGTTAATGAGCCAGTGAGTGACGTTCTAAAAGATCATGCGAGTACATGTCCTGTTTCACCAGCTTTTTTCTGTACAGATGTTGAACAGCCTGAAAATCCTCACATAGCTGATTGTATTGTAGAGAATCATACAGTTAAAGATTCAGCTGATTCTGACTGCACTGCAGTGGAATGGTTCAACACTGCTGACATTCATGGCTATCACATAAATTCAGTGTGAACTCTTTGGTTCTGAAGAAAAGCACAGATAAAAGGAAGCAGAAAACACAAAGGGCACACCGGACTCAGTGGCCTCAGTGAGTGTTTTGAGGCGATTTTTTCCTGAAAATTTGTGTACACTGGACAACACTGAAGAAACAGCACATTTAAAACATGATTCATACACAGCTCTGGAAATCAAAGGGCTCAGGTGAACTGAAAAGTCAGAAAAAGAAATCTAAATGGAATAAACGGCAGCTTAGACAAAACTCGTTGAAAGGAATAAATGATGCAGATGCACTGAATACAGGTGATCCCCTGGGGTTAATCGTAAATAATATCACTATTTAGAACATGGTACTTTATATACTGTTATTTCTCAACAGTATCAAAGAAGGTTTTGAAGATTCCACAGAAAACTCTTGACAAGAGAAATAGTTTAGGAGAGACTCAACTTCACCGGGCATGCATCAGAGGAGACCTGCAAATGGTCAAAGGCTTGATAGAAGCTGGAAGCAATGTTAATATATCAGATCATGCAGGTGGGAAAGCCCTTGCCTTGTTATGTGTATATTATTATCTTTCATCTATTTAATGCTTTCATGATGTCTTAGGTGGACAGGATGGACCGCCCTTCATGAGGCCTGTTCTAGAGGTTTTGTAGAAGCGGGGGCCGATGTAACCAACAGAGGGCTAAATGGATGCAACCCGCTGCATGATGCTGTTGCGTTTGGCTCATATGAGGTTCTGAATTTCTGTGATGATCTGTCCCAATTTTAATTGCCAGAACTCATGCACTATATTCTTTTTAAGTCAGACTACTTGTGTTATAGCCAGAATTATGTAATTGCAGCTAAAGCTCTATTATTCCAATTTGAATGGAAAACAAGTGTAAGAGCTGATTAATATTTCTGTAGTTTTCAATCTGATTCCCAGTTTGCCACCAGCACTTCACCAGCTCATTCACACTATCAGTCTGTACGCAAAAGTAAATGCAGTTTCAAAAGCAGTTAAAGTTCTGATCTTGATGTTTTATGCATAGACCGTGAGGCTTCTCCTTCTGTCTCCCTCGTGACAAGAATATGCAGGGACAGAGTGCAGCAGACCTCGCAGCACATGAAACCATCAAAGAGCTGCTTTTGACATTTAAAGGACCTTTTCGTAAACCTGTCCAGACAACTGACATTTCCAAACAGGGCTCTCAGCTTCTGGCTGCAGAGCAAATGCAGCCAGGTAAAATACTCTGCATGGAAGACACTGAAAAACAGTTTTTTTTATATCCATGGATATATTTAATGTATGTTGAGTTTATTTATTCACAGTTATTCTCAACAGATCAGTGTTTTCAGTCAGCAGGAGCAAGGATCGATTTTAGTCGCAATAGGAAGTCGAATTGCCTCATTAGAGATGGAATCATTCAACCTGGGGATGATAATTTAGAAATGAGACTTAAGGTACTTAATAAATCATTTGTCAGGTGCTGATCAAGACATTAGACCATTTCAAAGTTAGCTCGATGTTTTTCATAGTGTTTTTAAAGCTCTGATTAAAATATAGGGTTGTAGCCACAAGGCCTCTCTTTTGGAAAATGGATCTGTCAGAGCAGTGGCGTAACTTAGTAATGACGGGCCCCAGTGCAGGCTATTACAACGGGCCCCCTGGGGGTCACGGTTATGAAGCACATACAAACACACAGCGCTCGTGTCTAGAAGGGAACCCATATATGCAAATTTGTGCCTAACCTACTTAATTTAGACCAACTAAAATCAGTATCTTATCAGTTTCTTATATTAAATTGAACATCGAAACTCAAATTGAAACTCTTTGCATGCGTCTCTCTCTTAACACACACGGCTGGGCGCGCGCCTGGCCGCAGCAGCCAGAAGTAGCCTACCAAATTAATCGTGTTGAATTTTACAGTCAACAGCATGTGTTACCTATTGTATTTGCAAAGCACAGAAGGCAAGGTTATCAGAAGCATTGAGTGTTTCAGCGCTGTGGTGCTGAAATTACCGCAAACTTTTTTTTTTTACTTTTAGCAGAGTAACCCAGTAATCGCGGCAACCGCATTCCTCTCCGAAAAGCAAGAGACTAGATAAGAAAGAGGTCTAAAAATTATCAACACCATGTCCCGAATCATGGCCAACTTTAGCGGCAACAACCACACACAAATGTAATACCCACAAGCACATACACACAGTGGCGCCTGCAGGTGTACGGCTGTGCGCACTGTGCGTACCGTGAGCGCTCAGACTGACCTGAGATTTGCCCCGCAAACATTTCAGCAGTTATTATAGGCCTGTGTGTCCCGTATTTCTGTCGACTGAACCAGCCATGCCATTAATTATGAAAAATAGTAATTTAAAGCATTCTATAGATATATTTATCATGTCGGTGAAGCGCTCCTGTGCAAGACCAAGACGACAGAAAGCGCATCGTGTTTGTTTTCCTTATTTTACAAAAGCACAACGTTTTGTTGATATTGTGAATGCACACAAATAAAAGTAGACCCTTTACATTTCCGAATGTATTACTCTTACCTTTATGAGCAAAAATTAGGCGTATTTTAAGTTTCCACTATCAAGAAAAAAATGCAAGTGAGTGATCGCGCTGGCGCCTCCATGTCCTGCGAAGCGCCTTCAGCTTCCACTCTTCACACAAACGATTGGATATGCGCCTAATAGCGCACATTTATATCGTTTAAACATTTAAACTAACATTGTGATATGCTTAAACTGTTTTATATCTATAGATTTTATTCTAGGCAAGTCGTGATTATTTGAGAAGGCTAAATTGATCAAACATAGGTTATGATAAGCTTACAGTCTGCCGCTGGCCGCTTGGTCGTTACTTAAAAAAAAAACTTACATTTAAAACATAGGCAATGATAAGCCTCCGTCCGCCGCTGGCCGCTTGGTCGTTACTTTAAAAAATAAAAAATGCTCCAAACGTTTTTCTAAATTAACTTTTATTAGAAATTAAACTTTAACATTACATAGCCTATACACTCTCAAGGAGACCCCACATAAATGACAAAAAAAAAGAAAAGAATTAGTGCTGCTGCTAGGGTGTTTCTGTACAATGGCTGAGGGAGTGACGGCAAATTTGACGTCAATCTCAATATTTTTCCCCTCTTTTGGAAAGTCGTGGAAATGACATATAACAAATAAAACAAGACTATTCATTCTGTGTTATATTTTTATTTACGGGTGGGACGTGTGTCCCCACGACCCCCAGCCACTTTTTGCAACATCTCGCAGCAGGCACGGATGTACCTAAAGAAACATCTCCATTTGATAACAGATTCGTTGGTCTGTGTTAAACAACACGTGTTATGGCGAGCGCTCGTTGCTGATGTTATCAGTTCTCTCTTGGCACTCGTGCACAATGCGCAGTCTTCACACAGACCATCGTACGCTTTGTTCTGGTAAAAGCACAAAACAAAATGCACACAAACATGTCCTTGCTCTTGATATACAATCACTGATGAACACCTTTGGTTTTAATGAGAGAAGAAAAAAAACTACACGAGGGTGGATTAGGACCCAGAACCTCGGAAATGCTTGACAAAAGTTCTACCACTAGACCATTAAAGCTCACGTACCTTACTTGCGCGAATTTATATATTTATTCAGTTCTTGAATAAATAGATAGTACCTGAAGAATCTCGGTACTAATTGTATTTTATTATTAATACGTTCATTATTAATTTATATTACTATAGTCGCTTGCAATGTGGGCAGGGCCCGCGTGCGCTGCGGGGCCCCCCCGCGGCACGGGCCCCAGTGCGGCTGCACTGCCTGCACTGTCTGTAGTTACGCCACTGTGTCAGAGATGCCTGTGGCAGAGTCTTCCTCCTTCCAGAACAATGGGATGAAATAGTCCTGGAGAGTCAGTCCTCAAGTCCTGTCACCTCCGGTTTTGCACTGCGGTCA
This sequence comes from Sinocyclocheilus anshuiensis, assembly GCF_001515605.1. NCBI lineage: Eukaryota > Metazoa > Chordata > Actinopteri > Cypriniformes > Cyprinidae > Sinocyclocheilus > Sinocyclocheilus anshuiensis. The sequence continues at coordinate 1,293,842 of NW_015547685.1, forward strand.
AGCCAGCCGCCAAATCGAAAAGCACGGTCAATCTAGCCGCCACGTTATTTCGAGGGTCGCGCATAAACTGCCTATTACGGTAAAACCGTCAGAGAACTGATCTGAATGCAGTGCTCCTCATCCGTGCCCCTGATCTGAATGCAGTGCTCTTCCAGCGAACGCGATTTTTTCCCAACAAACAGTCCGTAACTGTCTGATGTTGAATACCAAAATAAAAGCCGGACATCCCATAAGCATTAAGGGACCCCCCATAACTGACCTGCTTATGTTAAATATGTCATATTTAATTTTTAAGCGTTTTTACAGCATTGCTCATTAGAACCAATCACACATGATTCTGTTGAGCTTAGGAATGCAGTAACCAATCAGGCGTTCAGATTATTATTCAGAACAGAACGTTCTCACATGGTCCTCTTTTAGTGAGTGACGTGACATGTGGCCAAGTGATGGTGACCCATACTTGGAATTAGTGCTCTGCATTTAACCCATCCAAAGTGCACACACACAGCAGTGAACACACACCACATGGTCCTCTTTTAGTCATATTATAACGTTCCAGATATGACTTTAGGAGGACGTTCTGTATTATTCTATGATCACATAGCAACGTTACAAAGAGGACATTTGGGACATTAACAGAATGTTCACATATGGTCCTCTTTTAGTCATATTATAACGGGGTTATTCTTGTAATTTAAAAAATGGCTTTACAAAGGTAAAAATGCCCATAAAGGGTAAAAATCATTTTAAACTTGTTGGAAAAGATTCATTTCTGCCGCTGCTGTGAACTGACCACCACACAGAATCAGCTGTCCATGGCAGTCCTGCAGCACAACACACTCAGCAAAATATCGTCTGATTATCGATCGTTATCGATAAAATCCCAGAAAATATAGAGATATCATTTTTTGTTAACATCACACACCCCTAGGCTAGATATTTAATTCTTCTTTGCCTAGTGATTGTTCACTGATCATGGTAAAATAATCTTTTATCTTAGAATTAGGTTCTCAATGATAACGAGGACAAGACAAAAAATATGCATCATATGTATATAGAATTGTATTTCATTTGTATTTTTTTTTTATTATTATTGTGAGGGGGGGTCACTACTAATCAGTGTTCGAATTGTGTCAATCCCCCCCCCCCCCCACCATGTTTCAAGTTGTTTAAATACAGAGAAAACACCTATGGTATCAGTACTTCCTCATTCCTGCACATACTAGTTCTAATGGTATGACAAATGTTATAAGGATTTAGGATCAGATTTTCAGTTTCATAAATCCCAGTCTCATGTAAAAGCAGATATTACCCATGAGACTTAAGCATAATTTTAAAAGAATGTTACAAAAACAACAGCAGGTTCTGTGACATGCTATCCTTTGTACTGGTGCTGGTAATCGACTGCATGTTTTTCAAATATCGTTGTATCTAGTTAATACTATTTTGTTAAATAATTTATTCATTTTGGTCAATAGAGCCATCCAAAAATGACGTTTTCATGAACATCAGATCATTCACTTGGTCAGCAGTGAGGAGTTTTTTCCAAGCCATATACAGATACTGGGATTTCTTCGCCCAAAGTGAGGAGTGGACCTTTGAAACGTAAGAAAGGTGCTCCTGTAGCGCAAGTGTCTGTTCAAGCATCGAGAGAAAACTGTTTCAGTGTTATAAACTTTAATGTTAGGCCTATGACTTTTATAAAGTGCTAAAGTGTTGTTTTTCATTGTTGGTTTGTAAATATGAATATATTTGAAACGTCTTTGTAAACCTATTCGTTTCTTTGATAAGATGATGGTCTTGATACTAAAATAAAAGTCAACATATGACCCGTTCCATTTATGTAGGCTATATATGTTAACTAACCGCTATTTATCCCAGCAGTTACAGGTATAAGCGCGTTTCGAGTTGAGTTATTGTGTTTAAACACTCGCTTGTGATGCTAGGAAACGCCTAATATGTAGATAAGCCAAAGCTCGGGTACGAGTGGGCGGCAGGACGCCTCATACTGCCTCTCTTGAGTCAGACTGCTCAAAGTGAAGTCGGCAGTCCAAGAATTTACTCATCTTGAGCAGAGTTACGGGACGACTCCACGCAATCCTAAAGGCAGCTGTAAGTATACTGAACTCGATGGATCATTTAGAGATCGGTAAAACATTAATAAGTATCTCCATCGCATGTAAGTTTGTTACAGAATGCGCAAATTTGCTGTCAGTCTTCTTAATTCTATACTACGTAGTTTCGAACATATAATTAGTAAACTGTTTTCTTGGGTTTCGACCGAAAGACGTGATATTTGGGACATTCTACCAGAAATGTACATTATCTGTCCTTGACTTGTTACAGTGAATAAAAAGTATTACATCCAAAAAATGTCTAAAACGGACTGATGGTTGATTTCTGTGAGTTGTTCTGTAAAGGAATATGTGATTCATTAGGTTCTCAGATATTTTTTAATTTAATAAAAACACTTTTGAAAATTACAAATCCTGTCCTTGTCCTCAGCCAAATTGGACCTACAGCTTTCATAGTTTTGTTATGCTAAAAACTTATTTAGAAAAAAAAACTCCATCAATAACAAGTTTAAGTTGTTATCATTCACATCGACTGATTAAAAACATGAAATTATACATAAATTCTACAAATAAATACTATTTTACAACTGTCCCCATGTTTTCGGTCAGTCCTGTCACGTTTACATAAAACAACATAAAATGTGTGTAATGTGCCTTTAAAGGTATGACTAAAAGGAAGTGACATAATTTGACTGAGGTGAAGGGTGAGTTCTGTCATTGAATTGTATGATTTTAAGCTTGTTTTTGTATGATTTGTTTGAGTAGGATGAGCTAAAGGTTCAGGCCCTGTCACGGTAAAACATCCCAGAAAATAATGAATTTTTAAAAAATCCAAAACGTCTAAAAAAGTTACTGAAATTCCTTGATTGCATGTTAACAGTTTTTATGCTAGCATGCTAGCAGGCTGAGTAATGGCAGTTTAAAATTGAATAAATAGACATTACACTGTAAATCTGAAGCTTTTTATGCTCATCGACAAATTTTATTAAATGTATCCCTCTTTTACCTATGCCTATGTAGCACTGCATATTAGTATATTAATTGTATTTCAATACAAATGTCCCATTTATCTGTGTATCTGTCTAATCTGTGTGGCTCTGCGGCAAACTGAGCCGCTACTTTAGCAAAATTAGCGAACGAATTCCTTTCGGAACCACAGGTTTTACATCTGATATTCTTCCTTTGTCACACAGATTCATATATTGTAATGTTGAGAAACACAATACAGAAGACCGGCAGCGTGCAAGGTAGGCAAGTCCACTTCAGTTATATGATACAATCCAACTGAATATGATACAGTTTCCTGGCTAAATAGTTTTGTCAGAGGATTTGTGTGATTATGTCAGCCTTATTTCTAACACCTGTTTTACTTTGCCAACAGAATGAAAAGATGTGCTGTCTTACACTGGTTAAGATGCAAGTTCTATGTGTTTGTCGTGTCATTGTTTGTCGTGCTGAAGCTGGTGTACATCAAGATTTCAATGGACAACAGTATTTACATCGAACCCTATGGAGCTACACATAGATCACTCAGAGCTCAGCCTCTGAATGGCATTAACTGCACAGCCATTTATGAACTGGAACCGGTGGAAATTGGAAAGTCATTGGAGTTAAGGCGCAAAAACATTGTGCAAGTTGATGATGAAAGTATAGTTTCTTTCACTGCAGACTGCAAAAACGACATTGAACAAAGGGGCTATAATGAGGTCATCTTAACAGATGAGGAATGCAGCTTTCCAATTGCATACTCTTTAGTGGTGCACAAGAACAGTGCTATGGTGGAAAGAATTCTTCGAGCAATCTACACACCCAACAATATTTACTGCATTCATTATGACCAAAAGTCCTCGAAAGATTTTATTGCAGCTATAAAGAATTTGGAGAAATGCTTTCCAAATGTCTTCATAGCCTCTAAAATTGAGTCTGTTCAGTATGCACACATTACAAGACTTAATGCAGATCTCAACTGCCTTTCAGACCTGCTGAGTTCAGAGGTCAAATGGAAATATGTTATCAATTTGTGTGGCCAAGACTTCCCACTCAAGTCCAATTATGAGCTGGTGACTGAGCTCAGGAAATTGAACGGTGCAAACATGCTCGAATCAAGCAGGCCCAGCAAAATGAAAAAACAGCGATTTCAGTTTCGGTATGAATTGAAAGACGTATCATATGAATACCATAAAATGCCAGTTAAGACATCCATTGTTAAAGACCCACCACCGCATGACATCGAGATGTTTGTTGGGAGTGCTTACTTTGTCTTGACACGTGATTTTGTGTCATATATTATGACCAATCAACTGGCAAAGGATTTTCTGCAGTGGACAGCTGACACATATTCTCCTGATGAGCACTTTTGGTCAACAATGGCCAGAGTACCTGGAGTTCCTGGAGAGATCGGGAGATCTGAGCCTGATGTGACAGACCTGAAGAGTAGGACACGTTTGGTTAAATGGAACTATCTTGAAGGCCACTTGTATCCACAGTGCACCGGCACGCACAGACGCAGTGTCTGCATCTATGGTGCAGCGGAGCTCCGGTGGCTTCTGGAGGATGGCCACTGGTTTGCAAACAAGTTTGATCCCAAAATTGACCCTGTCATTATTAAATGTCTTGAAGAGAAACTTGAGGAGAAGCAGCATCAACAATGCCTGAAAAGAGTGTCTTAGGCCTTAGGGCCATGTTTTGGTTGAAATATATATGTTTGCTGCTGCACTTATGTTCGTTCAAAGCAATAGCTGATTGTATTTCCGAACCATTTACATTTCATCATGTTGCCATCCACTCTATGCTAGGTGAGTATGTTAATGAGTTTGCCTTTCAGCTTCATCTTTATATCTTGACCCAAAGATGTATTCATAGGTGCTTAAGCAATGAAGTATATATATATTTTAATTTATTTAAACGAATACTGTCAGATACGTAGTCCATCCTTTTCATTCTATTTTTTTACTGAATCAATCTATAAGTGAACTTTTGTAGGGCTTCAGCTGTGAGTGTTGTCTTAATTGTGTTTTTCTTTTGTGTCAAAAAATATAACTAAATAAAAAAAAACCCAGCTGAAAGAATATGCAGTGTAGTGAACTTTTAGCAATATTTAGCAATATTTCTCACTTTACAAGTATTATATTTGTAGTTTTGAATAGTCGTCTCAAAACAATGTCTGTATCAATGCCAGGGTGATGCTGTGTCATTTTAAAATTATTTATACAATAACTGACAATCTCTACTGTACATTCAATATTGTTTCAAATAAAGCTATTTAGCTCTTGTATTTGAGTCTTTCGCTTCCTCTTATTGTAACAGTTAAAGATTCACACCCATGTACTCAAATGTCACAGTATATTTGCCGTTTGTCAGTGATGAAGATGTCAAGCAATAGTTTGTTCCGGTCTTCAAATTTCATTTGCTGAGTAGTTCTCCATAAGCGTTGATAGAAGCTAAATTCTAGATAATATAAAATACTACTTATACAGCCATACACTGTAAAAAACCCCCCCAAAAAAACAAAAAAAAAAACAAAAAACAAAAAAAACATAGTTTTTTCAACGAAAAAACTAACAAACATCAAATGTGAAGTGTCATGCAGGGAATTCTGGGAATGTCAGTTTACAGTTTTTCACTTTAAATTATACAATGACTTGTTCTATATCACTTCCAAAAAATAAAGTTGGCCAAACTCATAGCTGTCTTTAAAGTGGAGATACAAGACCAATAAGAAAGCCTTAATTTCTTGACTCAACAACTCAATGGCTGGACAAAAGCACCTAAACTTTCACTGCAACAAGACACTGAAGCGTACACACCGAGTGAATTCCCAAAAGCCACTTTTTATAACTGATATGTCCCTTGAGACATTTTTAAAGTTTGCTTGTGAAGGACAATCTTTTTGCTGTTTTGGAAACTGAATGAATGTTGTCAAATACTATAATAGAAAGTTTGATTCTAAATGTTTGATTCTAAATGCAGTTAGTGCCAATGTCCTAAGTTTGCCATGTGCCAGTCTGTCTGTTCATTACCAGAGGGCTGGAAACATAGATTTTCTGAAAGGTTTTCACTCTAAAGACGTAATTGTACAGCATGTTTGACCCCTGAGGTAGCCAGCGGTGCTCGGTTTCCTCAATCTAAATGCAGTTTGACCAGCACATGCGGCTCCGTCGTAGTGTTGACAGTGTAAGTTAATGCACCCTGGAATGTAGACGCCTGCCAGGTTAAAACCTCTTTGGCCCTCTTAGTTTTTCTTATGTCTCAGACTCCACATTGATGCAAATAGTACAGAGAGCCCCCTGTTTAAGTTTAATTTATTTAATATCAGTTACTGCTCTGTGATCAACGGTTTGAATATGACTAACCAGTTCATGCATCATGTGAGTTCAGAAAAATGACATGTGCATCTACTTCACAAAAGGTCTGCCGCATTCTAGGTCAGAACAGAAACAGGGATCAATCAATGTCACAGTGTGTTTCCTGAAAGGCTGATATGAGGAAGTCTCTACTAATACATTCCTCTATGGTTTAAGAGAGGAATGAAAACAGAAGTAAGTGCTTGACTGGTTCAAAACAGGAAACAGGCGGCAGTGTCTCGGAAGCAGTGTCCTCAGAGATATAAGTACTGCAAATGCCAGTAGGCTAAGATGATGTCCTGACCACATCTGCTGATCAACATGGAAATCTGCTTTGAACACATGCACTATTGTCCTACTGAATTCCTAATCATGTTTTGCACTTTTAGTTCTGCCATGGCATGACTAAAACACATATATACTGAACAATAATGAACTTTCATATAGGAAAAGAACTTGTGTGAGTGGTTTTGTGGATTCATTGTGAAAGTAAAATGTCATTTGCATGGTAACATTTGTAGTCATACTGTACTTATAGTATTTATAGAAGGGCGTTGTAAATGAACAGCATTTCCTTTATTCTTAAGAAAACAAGATAGTTTGTTTAGTTAGATAGTTAGTTAGCTACTTCCCCACATATCTATATATCTATATATATCTATATATATATATATATATATATATATGCATGTACATGGAAGGTCATAGATTTATTTATTTATTTTTGGTTTTAACTAAAACCATTAAAACATTTTCGTTATTTGAAATAAATAAAAATATTAGCTGAAATAAAATACGTAAAAAAACAAGAGTTTTCAAAAAATGAAAATGTTGGTTTTAATGGTTTTAGTTACAGAAAACCCTTTTAATCACTAATTTTCAAATTTCATGACATATAAACTATGTAAAAAAAAAGTGTTTAAAAACATTTTATATATATATATATATATATATATATATAGAACTTGATGAAATATGGGTGGTTTGTTTATGAGTATGATTGCATGTAAATGTTGCTTGTTTGTCTGTGTAAGGCTGCAATACACCACACGACTTCTGCACATATTTGTTGACTGGTTAAGTCAATGCTAGTTGCAGAAAGTCAGAGCCAGTCTGCAGATATTGGACAGTCAGATTTGACTAATTTTATAGAAAATCGCAGTTTATGATGGGCACAGACTCAGATTTTTACCTTCTATGACTTTGAATCCATCCAGTCGGAGGACATCAGAACTTTTAGATAATTTGAGACAATTTTATAACACATATTGTTTTTATTTGGCATTTGCCATGTTTCTGAGTTGGTTGCGTTCTGAGTTGTTTAATGTATGTTAACCAGTTTTTATCTGTAACCAAGTCGGCAAGTATTTCAATTTTTAAAAGTCGTGTAGTGTTTACCAGCCTTAAAGCATTTTTAGTGTGAATCCACAAGACTGATTAGTGATGGTTTGTGATCAGTACATGCAAACAATCTAAATTAAATGTGCATTTTAAATTGTGTTCAGACGTATTCAAATATATTACAATCGTGAATAAAAGAGCACTGTTCTGAATCATTACCACATTGCCAGAGGAAACCTCACCCATGTCGCACCGGGCCTCGCGCTTTGACCGAGGGGGACTCATCTATTGTACTGATGTGCAGGCCACACCTCTGTGTTATTCATGCTAGTGCTATTTAAGGATGTGACATTATTAGCACAAAATTGTGTAGGTGTCCCCTCTGCCAGAAAGAAACTAGTGTGAAATCTCATTTACACTGTCTGCTGTACTCTCTATGGCCTATGGCAGCCTCCTAAAGCGCCACAAAACAATCTTTACTTAAATATATAGGAGTTTTTAAACTATTATTATTATTATTTTAGTTTTTGGATGCAAAGAGTTAATAAAGTGGTTGCTAAGGAAAAAGTTTATGTTTGTCAGTTCATATCTTTATTTAGCCTCAAGTGTTTAAATACACTGGGTACTCACGTTACATGCTTTTTCATGTTCATTTTCAGACAGACTAAAACAATAATTGGTCTTTTTAAAATGTCATGTAAACACTTTTGTCTCACTGAAATCTTACCATACCAGCTTTGGTGAAGTTGAACTAATAGATATTGCGATTGCAGCTTGACTTTGTTTACAATGTAAATATGTTAATTAGACAATTGGCCTTGCCCGCTCTGAAAGACAGAAGTGACGCACAATGTGTATTGAATCCTCCACTGACTAACGCATGTATAATTCTAGAGCATTGACAAAATCAATAAACCTGAAAGTCCTGTAGAAACCATTTCCATGAACAAGAGGTATGAGTCTGTGCTCTTTGACCGACTCTGAACACTGTCATCATAACCATAATCACGGCTATAATCACGCCCATTGTGGGCCTGGTGATGGAGGCCCCGGGTTCCATGACAGATGAGCAGAGCCACGCTGACCGCAAGAGCTAGCAAGACAAGCCCCGTCTCTCAGCATTGTGCCCGGAGTCAGCCAGGCAAACCGACCAAACTGCATCAAAGAGCCCTTTTATTCTTCTTTCGAGCAGCACTCGCCAGCCCTCCAGGCTAAGCTTGTGTGCCCCAAGGACATGGCAAAAAAAAAAGAACATGGCACAAATGACCTCTTCCTATTTAATATTATCTAATCTGAGTCATCAAAATCCAAGCATGCCACTTAGCAGTCCTCAGTTTGTATCAGCAAATATGCTACCAGACTAGCGTCTAAATGTTGAGTGAGTCCTTGCTGTAATATTCAGCCTGATGTAGTAATATGTTAAACAGGATTAAAATGTCTAAAAGTAAGCTTGTGTAAATATTGATAGGCATTAGATAAAGTTGACTTTTACATGCATTATGAAATTCAATGACATCTTCATTAAGCCGAAGTTGGGAGCGTATTAACGATGACTCTGGAAATTCAAGTGTTGCCAGCATTGTTCAAACATTTTTTGAGCAGGTCACAATATGTTAATCAGTAACAGATTTACTTAAGTAAGCTTGCGTAAATATTCATATGCCTTCGATTATATATCATGGGGATAATAATAATTTTGCAGTAACTGTTATGCTGATGTTGTTGCTGGTCAAGCAAATGTTTGTGCTTGTTTCTGTATGATATAATTGTTCATATATCTATTAAAATACTGATATTCTGGTCTATAACTCCTCCCCGAACTTCCCTCTGCCCTGTATCTTTGTCTCACATTGGCTGTAGGTCATCGCCGATGCAGTTTTCAGTCAGAAATCATTGCACACAGCGTGATTGTGAATCGGCGACAGCTCCAGATATTTAGCATGCCAAATATTTTGCGGGCGTCTGCAATTCCCTCAGATCGCGTCTTTGATAATTCACACTGCGTGATTTTCACTCACGTGAACGAGCACCGATTTGCCTCCGATTTCGGACATTTGCTAGCGATTTGGCAAAACCTGTCGGCGAGTGAAAAATCGGGCTAAAATCATGCAGTGTGAACTCGGCATAAGTCCTAGTCTGTTCAGATGCAGAGCTGGGTGGCGCCAGGACAGGAATTGGGAACCACTGGACTACTTCATGTGTCATTCACCGGTGAGAAAACTTTAAAAGTGCTACAATACCAGGAAGGAAGATCGGGTTGTTGATGTTTGTCTGCCATTCTCGCTCTGTCTGCACAGCGTGCGTGAACGTGCTGATGACGTATCCTGTCTGTGCGAACCGGGTGCGCAGAAGTATGCTAATACATATGTTTTTTCCTCAGTGTTTTCTTTTGTTCCCGTTGTTTCTATGGATGCCCTCCTTCGCCCCGAATTCGTCCTCCTCCTGCTGGAGCAGGGGAAGCGTTCGCTCGAGGACCATACCAGACTGTTTCTGGCCCTCGCCGAACTAACCAGCTACCCGGACGACGCACTCTGTGCGTTCTATGACGCTAGCCTGAACACCGCGTGCAAAGCTCCGTCGTTCGAAGATGGTCTTCGAGCGGAATGAGCTGCCTTTGTGGAGTGGACTCTGGCGAGAAACGGATCGCCATCCTGCCCCGTGGATGATCTCGTCAGATCCACTCCAGACCTAGTGCCCTGCCCACCATCTCCCCGCGGTGCGGAGCATCAGCCCGAGCCCACCGATGAGGGAGAGCCAATTCCCGCTGCGATCAGCGAGCCAGCGCAAAGCCGAGCGACTGAGCAGACGATCGCCCCGGACGTAGAGCTCAACTCATCAGACCAGGTGTGAGAGCCGGTGACAATACCCTCCACGAGGGAGAAAGCCGCGGACGGTGTGAGCGCGGAGAGGAGCTCCGCCCCCTGCACCGCGGCTGAGGGTGAGCTGAGTATGGTGCGGCAGAAGTGCCAAACCGAAGAGGAGAGGGCTCCAGTCCCCAAATCCAGTCCAGAGCGCCCTCCAGTGCCCGCTCCTAGAAAGCGCCCTCCAGTGCCAGCTCCTTGTAAGCGCCCTCATGCCAGCTCCTCGTAAGCGCCCTCAAGTGTCCGCTCCTCCTGAGCGCCATCCTGTTCCCCTGTTCAGCCTAGAGGGGGCTTCTGATCCAGAGTTAAGCCCTGAATGCCCGGAGACTCACAAATGCCCGCCCTCCCACGCGCTCCTGCCTCCACCACCGCTGTCGTCTGGAAGCCCCTCTGCTCGCCCTCAGCCCACCATCATTACGGTGCGAGTTCCGGGGGTCTGCCATCCTCCGGCGTCACCATGGCTGGAGAATCCCTCACCTCCGCCTTCAGCCTCCGAGGCCCGGACTCCGCCTCGGTCCGTAGACTTAATACACATTTTTTTGGCGGGGTTCTCCTGGTACAATTCACATTCCAGGGCCTAAATATCACGTTATTGGGGTCGCTTCAACCTGCTGACATAAAAAACAACCGCTGGCAATCGCGGAATTGGCAACACTGGTCCGCAAACTACCTTTCATATAACTCCTCCTCGAACTTCCCACTGCCCTGTATCTTGGTCTGTCATTGGCTGTAGGTGATCGCCGATGTGTTTTTCAGTCAGACTCATTTCACACAGGTTGATTGTGAATCGCTGACAGCTCCAGATATTTAGCATGCCAAATATTTCACGGGCGTCGGCGACGCGTCGGCGATTCCCTCAGATCGCGTCTTTGATAATTCACACTGCGTGATTGTCACTCGCATGAACGAGCACCGATTTGCCTCCGATTTCGGGCATTTGTCGGCGATTTCGCAAAACCTGTCGGCGAGTGAAAAATCGGGCTAAAATTGTGCAGTGTGAACTCGGCATAAGTCCTAGTCTGTTCAGTTTGTGTTGGTCAGGTCTACTCATTCTCTACGTGTGTTGGCTCAAGCTCCTATTGTGGATTATCTCCTGTGTTTCGTGATTAAAGACTGTTAAATGTTTCCTCGTGACTCCAGCGTGTTCCCTCAACAGCGTGACGTGACAGTATATGCATTATGTGTCTTCATTTTGTGGAATCTGGGAAGCTTGAGTAAATATTCATACACATTATGAATATTTGACTTAAAATGTACATATATGTATTGACGTATCATCTGTGACTCTAGAAATTCAAGTGTGACCAGTAGTTCAAACTTTGTTTTTTTATGCAAGTCATTCTTGTTTGGAATGCGGATCCTGTCTATAGGATATGTTCAGAAAGTAGCTAGTCTAACCAACATAATATCTCTCATGTTCTTGCAATTATTTTGTCCGACATCAAGTCAGACCAGAACGCAATCCGACTTACCTCAGTTTTTGCATTAAAGAGAATCCTATCAGTCATCTCACGAGATTGTACGGCTGAATTAAATCCACTGAACATAGCTTGTTAAAAATGCTATGCTAACAGTTAACCAAAAACAATAAAGACTGGCTTGTCAGCTTTTGGTTTGTGCCCCTTTTTCTTTGAAACATCAGGAAAAGCCTATTCTCAATTTGGATTATGTTATGTCCTTAGTGAATTGTCCACAGCTCTTGATCAAAATTGTACAGATTCTTGAAATACCTGCGATGGACACACTAGAAGTGCTTCACAGTTATTGTGGCATGACAGCTTGTATCGTTTTGGCAATGCCAATAAGCTTCAAATAAATGTGCAGTATCATGATCAACATGAGGACACTAATGCAACCCAACACCTTACTCTCCGTCTTAGCCACACAAAGATACAATTGTTGATCAGTGGATAATTTTCTGCCCTCCCGTAATGGCTTCCTCTGCATTCTATAGAGTGGGCGTACAGGTGGCCGAGTAATTAAGGAATATTGAGAGGTGGGCTTATCAATAAATTAAAACGAGGGGGCAGAGTTTCTTTCAATTATTGATATGAAGTCTTATGTATCCTGACTCTTCTTCTGCCCAGGTGGTTGCAGGCCACTTGAGGGTGATAGTCAGTGAGGGAGTAGAACAGGCAGATAACCTGCGGCGTGAGGGCCTTCCTGCACTCCTCGGTTAGCTACAAGAAGTGTGTAAAAAAAGAAAAGATAACTAATGGAGAGGACTTGGGGGAACGAAGTCTTTAAAGGAGGGTGCGGTTTTATAAATAAGCATTTACACTTCCATGTTTAGGTGTTTTGCTTTGATCCAAGTATAATCCAGTCAGGGTTTTGCTGAATATAAGGCATCTGTGATCCCAGGACAAGAGTATTTTCTCATAAGTGTCAGGTTTGGCCATTTTTAAATGTAATATTTATAAAATTTCATAACTGAGGCCTGAATTCTGGACAGCAGCAAAAATTATGAAAATACAGTCTAAGAAAAGTGTTAAAAAAGGGCATAATGTACCGTGTTAATATAAAGGAGTATATATATATGTATATATATATGTATATATATATATATATATATATATGTGTGTGTGTGTGTGTGTGTGTGTGTGTATGTATGTATAGCCCTAAACAGTGTACAAAAGCAGCATTTTTTTATGTTTACAGTTTATATATTTATATTATATAGGGGATTTCGGGGCTAGTTGTCACAAGGGGAAGTTATCTGTAGTGACAATAAGTTTTTTTTTTTTTCTTAGTGGTTTTGTGTTAGTTACAAACATCACAATTTCAAAACTGACTAAATGGCTAAAGCTGCTAAACAAGTGAACACAGTGAAGCCAGACTGATATATAACTGAAAGGGTGAACTATGATCTCAGGACAAAGTGTGTTTCAAAATAATGTGCCACTTTTTTTTAATTTTTTTTTAAAGGTGTCTCGACAGAAATGTACTTTCAAAAATTTCCAGTCTGTAGCTGTACTTCAAACTCCTCACACTGTGATCTAAAACGAATTTTGCACGCCACCTAGTGAGCATAAAAGGTACAGCGCAAAAAATATTGTGAAATGTAGCATTTCTTGCCATAAAGCTAAAATAGAAAGATATTTACTTTCAAGAAAAACTATTTTGTTCACTGACAAAAAGGAATCAAGAAACAACTTTAAACATTTATAAAGTCTCCAAATAGTTGAAGTGATGAATTAAATATAACATCTTTTAAATTTAAAACAACCACAATCTCTTTCATACTTATCCTCACAGCTTTATAAGTAATATGGCAAAATAGTATACATATGGCAGAAACCAGAATATTTTAATACAACTTGTCCAAATAAATTCAAATATATCTTATCTTATTTAGAGAATCTTATAGAGACTATTGTTTTCTGATATCAATCATGATGGAGAAAAGAAAAGGGTGTAGGGCAGGAAAAATGTATATGGCTCAAAGGTGGATCTTTCATAACTCATAATTCCTCTATAAAATAGACACGAATAAGACAATAGACCTTAATCAGGGTAATGCAATATTTAATTTTTGATTAATTTTTTTTTTAATTTTTAAACTTTCAGTAGACAAAAAATCCATAGAAAAGTTTTGAAAGTCGTGAGTTGTGAAAATGACATCAAGGACCTTTATAGAGTGCATGCCATTGTAAGACTGTAAGTCTAGGCCTCACAGTCTTATTTTCATCTGTTTTAAATTCAGTATGGCGTCTAACCTAAGGCCTATTGTTGACAGAGTACAGACCTATGAAATAAAGGTGGACAGCAAAGTTTAGTCTTGGAAATAGTGTTTGATTAACCCATTTAATCTCACATTTTTCTGTTTTATGGTTGTCACAAATTCTTATATATCTCAGCCCAGTTATTAACACATTTTAAACTCTATCTCATCACATATGGTTACTATTACACATAAAAACCCCTTATACAACACTGATGAATACACTGATAGGTATTGTTGACGTTGCTATTAAAACTGAATTATAATGCATACTTTGTTGTCAGATCTGATCACAATGTTGAGGTGCCATCATAATGAGAGTTTAAACGGCCGATAAATAAATTAATCATAAGATGTTTATAACTTCACACTGCTGTTTCTGGCTAAAATACGAGTCCTCTGTCCATGATATTGCTTTCTTCAATGAAAGAGACATCTCGTCTGAATTAGGAGGGAAATATGCACAAATCAAGCACCGTTTACAAGCGAAAACAGTCCAAAACAGTTCTAAACAAATATGCTGGTGGATTTTGATGTGAGAGGACAACAGAGGATGGACTTTTTTACTGGAGGAAGCATTATTATATATCATGGACTTTTATTTTGGCCAGAAGCGACAGTTTAAAGTTAAAATGCCTTCAAGATGGATTTGTTTCTTATAAACATAGCTTTTCACTTCACAAAATGTTAATTGATGGACTGGAGTCGTATAAATTACTTGTGGATTATTGTGATGTTTTTGTCAGCTGTTTGGAATCTCATTCTGGCAGCAACCATTCACTTGGAGAGGATCCACTGGTAAGAAAGTGATGTAATGTTAATTCTTAATCTTTCTACGATGAAGAAACAAACTCATCTACATTTTGGATGGCCTGAGGGGGAGTAAATGTTCAGCAAATGTAATTTTCGAGTGAAATATTCCTTTAGCTAAAAGTCACCTTTTCTTTCTATGTATTGTGTATTGCTGTCTATGAAACATTGTAACAGTTATGAAAATCTTTGTTTCATGGTGCCTGATTGTGGTCTTATTTATCTGTAACTTTAACACTTTTGGCTTTTATTTTGAAGTTCCTGTCATTTGTTTATGTCTTATCTTTGTTCATTGATTTGTTTCCAGGTGTGTCTTGGTGTCAGGTCTTTATCCTCTGTTTAGCCTCCTGTTTGCCATTTGTCACTTATTGTTCTTTAAAGGGTCAATTTTTATTTTTTCAGATTCCTGATTTCAAATATTGTTGTTAGTGCTGTCAAACGATTAATCACGATTAATTGTTTGACAGCACTTCATAGTGTCTTGTTTTTGGCTTAACCAGTTCTTCTGAATCTTAGCTCTGCTCTTGAGAGCCCTTGTTACAGATACTGCAATGAGATTATTTGTATGATTTCTCTTTCCTATGCGTATTCTATTTCTAGACAGTAATGAAAACCCTAAAACACACCCTTACCAATGAATTAAAACTGTCAACACTACTTAATTCATTCCCTTCACAACTTTTATAAATATAATAACAGATACTGCCAAGAATTAACTGAATGTTCCTTTATAAGCATTATTTATACTGTTCCCCAACATTCCCCAAAAGATACAGTAAGACATTTTGATTCTATTTTGTCATAAAATGGTAAATATAGCAACAAAAGGGACTACTACTTTCATCAACACTAGCACTGCTTTTGTTTGTCATTGTGCACTGCAAAATTCCAGGGGCCAGTTGCATAAACTTAGCTTCTATGTTAAGCATGTCTTAAGAACTTTAGGTTACATGCGTAACCCCGGTTCTCTGAAAACAGAGCGAGGTATCTCACTATAGGAACGCCCTCAGGCGTGATAGACTATGGAAGCACCAATTACACCACGTCTGTCCGAAGGACGGACCAATCACGGCTCATGAAAAGATGTAATATATGCATGTGTACTGTGTATATTTATTATGTATATATACACATACATTTTCAAAATACTTACACGTATATATGTATATATATATAAGGAACGCCCTCAGGCGTGATAGACTATGGAAGCACCAATTACACCACGTCTGTCCGAAGGACGGACCAATCACAGCTTGTGACAAGGAACACACCCCCTCCCTATATATACAGCTGTGATCTCCGAAACGGCATTTTAAGCACGCTCTTCCCCCGTGTTATGTGAGTAGGGAAGCTTGGTGAGATATCTCGCTCTGTTTTCAGAGAACAGGGGTTATGCAAGTAACCTAACGTTCTCTTTAAAACAATCGCTCGGTATCTATGGGAATGATATAGCCAACTTCCGTAATGCATGCTTTCCGAAGCCGCCGAACAGACTTGAAAAGAAAGAAAAATAACGTTTCAATTCTCCAAAGAGCCAACTTTAAAAACTGCATGAGCCAATGAAGGCGCAGTGACATCAAGATGGTAAAATCTGATAAATGTATGAGGAGAAGTCTAACTTGCCGCCGCACAAATATCTCTGACCGAAATCCCTTTGAACAAAGCCCATGAGGTAGCCATACCTCTTGTAGAATGAGCTCTCAAGCCATCTGTGGAATGAAGACCCATAGATGTATAGGCACCATCCAATGGGAGAGGCGCTGTGAGGAGATCAGCTTACCCTTACAATGAGTGGCCCATGAAACAAATAACTGATCATTCCTCCTGAATGATCGTGTCCTGTTTACATAATAGCATAACGCTCGTACAGGACACAAAGTGTGCAATTTCCTCTCCTCCGAAGAAGAAAATGGAGGGGGAAAAGCACGCAACTCCAAAGCAGAACAGTTATAAGCTGAGTCACTGACTTTGGGAACGAAAGCTGGGTTTGGCAGCAGCGTAACTTTGCTGTCATACGGACTAAAATTCAGACATGCTTTATGAACCGACAAGGCATGTAACATACCCACTCGCTTAGCTGTGACTAATGCCGGGTTCAGACTACACGATATTTTTGTCGGTCACGATAGTCACTGTGTCAGATTACACGATTTTGACTCCTAAAACCTTGTCGTGTCGTGGACAAGAAACATGTCAGACTACATGTTGTTTCCCGACTATTCATCTTTAACGACGTGCGTGATGTCATCGAGAAGGGGGAACTAGCGACTGACTTCCAAAAACAAGAGTGTAAACATTGCTGAAGGGCTTCCACTATAGTTCGGCAGCATTTTTCTTTCTTTGTTCTGTCGTGGTAGTCCCTCGATGACACATCATACAGGCAGGAGTACTGTTGCCACAGTTCAACGAACATTTCCTCCATCTCATAATTCCACCTAGCAGCACCATCATCTCTCTTTCGTTTTGCCATGTTTGAAACCTGTGTATGAAAGAGCTTCTGTGCTGCTATTGGTCAATGTCACCAATGTGACAGAACTCGTCGTGGACGACGGAAAAAAAATTAAACATGCTAGTCTTTCTGTCGTGATGTCGTGAAGCATCGCAGACGCGGAATCGATGAAGCTGAAACGATGGAATCTTGCGTCCCGACGCCCATTGTCATTTACGAATCCCCACGACACCCTACGTCAAGCAAATCGTGGCAAAATCGGGCTAAAATCGTGTAGTCTGAACCGGGCATACAGCAAGTAGTAAGACCATTTTCAGAGATAGGAGCTTAATGCGAACACTTTCCAGAGGTTCAAAGGGGGCCTGAGTTAAAGCATTCAAGACCATGGATAAATCCCATGACGGGACCAGCCACTTTGACACTGGTCTCAAATGCCTCACTCCTTTCATAAAACAGTATATAAGAGGGTGCCGACCCACTGAAACTCCTTCGAAACCTACATGACAAGTCGAAATAGCAGCCAGGTAAACCTTAATAGTAGAGAACGCTCTCCCATTGTTCAGTAAGCTTTGCAAAAAGCAGAGAACATCACTCACCGTGCACTGGAAAGGAATAACTCCTTTACAAGTGCACCAGTCCTAAAACACCCGCCATTTAAGATCAAACAGCGAGCGCATTGATGGAGCTCTAGCGCTCTGGATAGTGTTTATAACCTCCTGGGGAAGCCCAAGTGCATTTAAATTTAACCCCTCACGGGCCAGACCCAAAGATTGATTCGTTCCGGGTGGGGGTGAAATATCTGTCTCCCCGTTTGTGACAGCAGGTCCCGGCACAATGGGAGCGGCCAGGGCTCTCCCCGAAGGAGCTGGACAATCTCTGCCAGCCACAGACTCCCCGGCCAACGAGGGGCGATCAGAAGGAGAGATAATCCGTTTTCTCTTACTCTGTCTAGGGTGGGAGAAATTAGACTCAGCAGTGGGAATGCATATAGCAACATGTTTGGCCATGGGTGTGCCAGCGCATCCATACCCAACGGCGCATTTTCGTCTCTGAGAGAGAAATACAGCAGCCATATATTTCCCAACTTTGATTCACCACCTGCGGATGGAGTACCCATTCTCCATATAAGGGGTTGCCCCTTGACAGGAGATCTGCTCCAAAATTCAGGACTCCCGGGACGTGCGTCACGCGCAGCGAACTGAAGTATGCGGTGCTCCAGACAATCAGCTTGCGCACTAGATTGTGCAGTTGCAACGAACGCGTTCCCTCTTGGCGATTTATATATGCCACCACCGTCTTGTTGACTAGAACATGAAATACTTCCAAGAATGGGAGAAAATGCTTCAGGGCCAGAAAGACTGCCATCAACTCCAACATGTTTATATGAAGTTTGCGAAGCTGGGGCATCCAACGACCGTTTACTGATCTGCCCTGAAAACAGCTTCCCATCCCATTAGGGATGCATCCGTTGTCACTACTTTTCTCAGAGACACCCCCCCCCCCCCCGCAGGGGTTTTTCCACTGATAAAGAGCCATCAAGCACTCTGTGGATATTCTCACTCTGCGCATGAGGTGCCGACAAGGACACAGACGCCTCGCCGCTACCCAATGCTGGAAGTCTCTTATTTTTAGCAAGCCCAGCGGGACCACAGACAGTGATGAAGCCATCATGCCCATAAGGCGGAGACATGTCCTGAACGAGACCAGGTTTCCCTCGCGAAACTGGGCCAAGCACTGATAAAACGCTATTATCCTTCTTCCCGAGAGCATGGTGCGGTATGCCACCAAGTCTATTCGTAAACCTAGATACTCTATCTCCTGGGACGGTATCATCTGGCTCTTGGCGTAGTTGATTCTGAACCCCAGATTCATGAGATGAGACGTGAGCATCTCTTTGTCCCGCGCCACGCGCTCCCGCGAATGAGCGCATATCAGATAATCGTCCAGATAAGCAGATATCCTAAGACCCTTGTGTCTCAGTGGTGATAACGCTGCTTCTATGCACCTGCTGAACACGCGTGGAGCTAGACTGAGCCCGAATGGAAGAGTAACAAATTCGTACACTTCGTTCTGAAAGGAAAACCTGAGATATTTCCTGTGCGCAGGATAGATGCTTATATGAAAGTAAGAATCTTTGAGACAGACCGCCACAAACCAGTCGCCCCTGCGGATTAAACGAGCGAGAGCCCCAACTGTGAGCATCTTGAATTTGTACTTCTTTAAGTGCTTGTTTAGAGCACGCAGGTCCATTATTGGGCGCAAACCCCCATCTTTCTTTGGAATTACAAAATAACGAGATTAATAGCCCCTCTGAGTTTTCCCCACTGGAACTCTCCTTATAGCTCTTTTCTCCAAGAGGGAGGATATTTCTGCTTCCAACACCCGAGCTGAATCCCCCTTTGCTACAGATGCTATAACCACGTTGAAAGGAGGGAGTTTTACAGCAAACTTAAGCCTGTAACCCTTGGTTACAGTCGCGAGGACCCACGGATGCGCAGAACGCTCTCTCCAAGCCTCCTGATAAAGAGCCAGAGGGTTCTGTTGAACCGATTCCAGGGAATTTTTTATTTGCTTTGAACCCCGGGTGCTTTGTGACAGTACACTCGAAAACTTGTGCTTCAACTCATCAGACCACATTCTTTCAGTGGCTGTGTTCTCTGCACTCAAACTTGTGGAATTGCTTTTGGCAATCCATGGAACATTGTGTGCTGAGGGGAAGCTGAACTGGCCTGAACACAACTTTTCTACGCCCAAACTCCACATCCTCCGCTTCTTTGCGGGTGGGGGAACAGATGTGGTGGACTCGGGAGAGGACATCACAGAAAACCCTAGGTGCTGCCTGTCTCTCCCATGCAGAGATTGCATCCTAGGTATCCCTCTTCTTTTTGTTGGAAGGGTTAGCGGACCTGGACTTTGCAGCCACCGCCATGAATGACTGCTTTCCCCATGGCTTAGCGTTCAATGCTGCTGGGGGCGTGCCGCCTGCTCTGCCCTCCGGGGTTTTGCAGTTCTGGACACATTCAAAATCCTCCTGTTCTGTGTCGGAGGAACAGGCCGCGGGGGAACAGGAGGACAGGGTGCTCTTTTACACGGCAGACAGATGTCAAATGCCTCTCCCTCCTTCTTCTTGAGGTCGCACCTCTGTCTCATTACTACAACAGCCAGGCCGAACAGCCCACTCGAATCTAAGGGAGCACTGAGAAAATCCAATTTCTCTCTGTCCCCAATGCTCAAGAGATTCAGCCACTTCGACTTCTCGCCCGCAACGGCGAGAGCCATGGTACAGCCGCAGCTTTGCACCACACCACGTGAGGTGCGTAGATTGAGATCCGTTATGTTGCAGATCTCCTTCCAGAACGCCGGGTTCGGATTGCCGGCGTTTAGTTGAGTACCCAGCTCCTCCAGTAATTCAGCTTGATAGGCCAACAGCAATGAAGTGGTGTTAAGTGCCCTCACCGCTAGTGCTGAAGACTTATAAATCTTCTGGTACATGGAAGCAGTGAAGCATTCCATTTTCCAAGTGAGGGAGGGACTGGCCGATGAGAGGTCCGCCTGTTTGGATGCAGGTGGTGAGCCACTGACTGCTTGAGTGTGGGAGGGTTGGAGAGCCCAAGCCCCTCCATCTCATTCACATCGAGAGACGAGTAGCCCTTGACGGGCACGCGATGAGAAAAGGGTTTATCCCACGACCGTTTCATCTCTGCTATACACGCCGGCAAATCGGGAAACAGTTGTTTCGCCGGGGGAAGGCGGGAAGGGAGCCTTTTCCCGTCATAGATATCCCTCTTAACTCTCGTATGCCCAGGAGTTACAGGCCAAGCGATGCCAAGCTTAGCTGCCACACGCTTACAAACCTCATCTAGGTCGCAATCCAGCAACGTCGATGCCACGTCGCCACTTTGCACGCTCACGGGCCTGGATGCTTGGGCCACAGAAAGGATAGCATTAGGGGTGTAACGGTACGTGTTTTCGTACCGAACAGTTCACGGGGTAAATTCCAAATGGAAGTGATCATCCTTATGCCCTACTTGTTTGCAACAAGCGGAGACATCTGGCAGCTGCTAGAAGATCTCACCTTTGGAGAAGACTGTTAATTTTACACTCGAAAAATGTAAGTATTACTACTTAAAAATTAAGATTACCCCAGAATGCATTGCTAGCCCACCCCAACACTTATGAACAATAATAATGATAAATGCTGACCAATAATTAGCAAAATGTAATTTGTTTTGTCATATGCCATAGCTATGCATGAATACACACTAGGCAAACGCAGCCAAGGTGAATACATCTAAATTTTCAGTCAAGTAATGAATTAATGCTCAAGTTAATTAAACAATTATAGTTTATTTACTGAAAACAGGAAACATGAATAAATGAGTAAAAGAATAAATAAAAGTAACCATGACAATAAATAAATACAAGTCATCGACACATGAAACAAAGCTTTATTCAAACATATTGTTCTAACAAACATGTATTTACAGACGGTGAATCCACGTCCTACTGCATCTCAACACAGCTGAGACAGTTCTGCAGTTTTATTCTGATGAAGCAGCTGACCACTGTGTCCACCTTCACCTGTCTCTGCCGTCCATCACGTCCCTCACTGCTGCAGTCAGACTGAATCTGATCATGGATGAGAAAGGCCGGTGTGTCCTTCAGCAAGGCTCACAGCAACATCCGGTCCAGATGAGACAGTAAGAGGTAGAGTGATGGAGCGTCTAATCCATGGCACTGGACCATTTCCAGGATGCTGCTGTGAACTCCTCCATCCTCACTGCACACACCAGTCTGCAGACATTTCAGATCATACAAAAATGCACAAACACAATACAAAGCAGTAATTTTAACAGCATAATGTCATTTGATTTCTGTATTAGAAGTACCAAAATGATCTTACTTTATATTTTTGTTTCAGGTTTTA
>NW_015547685.1:1316545-1332599 GCF_001515605.1 Sinocyclocheilus anshuiensis
TTTTTCAACAGTACTAATGGACAAATAAAATAGATTACTTATATTTAGTTACTTTATGGAAATGTATTTACATTACTTACATTCATCTATTGCAAACAGTGCTGACAACAGTGAATTGTACTACACAACAACACACATATACATCACTCAGATGTCTACTTCATGTCTAGGACCTATTAGACATACTTCTATGAAATTCATATCGAAGATTTTCCTACCAGATATTAAATAGACATTTAGTAATCGTATTTAAGATGTATATGGTTTAAAATGTATGGAAATCTACTTTGGAGATGTACGTGTGCTTCCTGGAGCCCCCCTGTTAGCTATACATAATAAAACGTGTTTATACAGCAACATCACAACTATACTATACCATTTAGCATCTTTGCACTTTCAACAATTTGCTCTAAAGTAGTTCAACAAATGCGAATGTAAAATAAGGAACCGTGTTTTTGGTTTGTAATACATAAATTTGTAAACACCCTCATCCAAATTTTCCGCCATGTTCGATTATGACGCATCCTCTTCTTCTTTATGATGTATCCTCTCGCGTGGCCTCCTGGGATAGAAAAGTATCCATCGACGAGCACTCAAGAAGCTGGGCAGAAGCAGTAGGACATCCGGGAACTTCTCGACTACTCTTTTATGAATACTAAGGATTCGGACATACTTATTCGCTCGCCTACTGCTTTTCGCTTACTATATAGTAGAGAAGTAGGTGGTTTCGGACGCACTTTATGTAGACGCGTGTCCGAATCTCGCGAGAATTAGTACGTCACCCAGGTAATTCTCGCCTACTCTTTTATGAATACTAAGGATTCGGACATACTTATTCGCTCGCCTACTGCTTTTCGCTTACTATATAGTAGAGAACTAGGTGGTTTCGGACGCACTTTAAGTAGACGAAGCTTTGCTTCTGAATGAATCAGCCGTTTGAAGGAATCGGTTGAATGAAAGACTGAATGACTCACTCATTAAAACAGCGATTTGCCGTCACCTACGGGCTCTTTTAGTTTTATATTTAGAGTATATTATAATATATAATACAGTATATTTGTGTTTTTGTATGTTGAATCAAAATATTTATTTCTTAAGCTACTTTTTTTTGCAATGTATTTTCAGTGCTTTTCTCATTTAATACAATAATGACTTTAAATGATCTTTCATTTTAAATTAATCGGCAAATTATGTGCTAATTAATTAACCTAATTCTTTGAGATTAATTTGATTAATTAATCAGCACATTGTGTAATTACTTAGATTAAAACATAAAAAATACACTATAAAATCACTGTGTAATTCGCACCCTGGGTCCCAACAACCCTTACGAAAATTAACCATGTTTTTATTATAGTAAAAGTGTAGTAATGATGCTTTTGGCATTTACCATTACCTTTTTTTTTGTTTACCATTTAACCACACAAACCATGTGTAGTGTAATTTGTGATTACCATGGTTTAACTATAGTAACCATGTTTTATTTATATAGTAAAACCATAATTAATTTTCATAAGGGAAATTGTAAAAGTTAGCCAGCTTACATAACGTTTCACAGTTACAGTGCGTTTCTGTATTTGGTTGTGTTGTGAGTTTTTGCAGTGCGTTTCTGTATTTGCAGGCGTTTCTGTATTTTGTTGTGTTGTGAGTTTTTGCAGCACGCTTCTGTATTTGCAGCGCACTTTTGTATTTGCAGGCGTTTCTGTATTTGGTTGTGTTGCGAGTTTGTGATATTGATTTTTCAATAAACACTAATTTGATATTGTGTTACATTTATATTGTCTGTTTTTCGCCAACGAGTTTTTGGCATTTCTGTATTTGGTTGTGTTGTGAGTTTTTGCAGCGCGTTGCTGTATTTGCAGCGCTCTTCTGTATTTGCAGGCATTTCTGTATTTGGTCGTGTTGCAAGGTTTTGCAGCACGTTTCTGTATTTGTTTGTGTCGTTAGTATTTGCAGCGCATGTGTTGTCAAACTAATGAAGATGTTTTCTTAATTTGCTGGTGTTTTTTTTTCTATTTGTATGTGTTTTTTCTTCATTTGCAGCGCGTTGAGCTCTCTGGCCACAGTATTTTCATTAAAACAAAAATGTTTTTATGCACACTGCAGATTAACGTTAGGCCCTACCTCATAGCTTTTCCCCAAACTTTACTGATGCTGCTAAAATTGTTTCTGAAAGCATTTATTTAAAGAACTTTTATTGGTTGCTTTATTTATTTATTTATTTATTTGTATTATTTTAGTGCATGCTGCAGATATGACTTGTTTTCATGTTGGCCTACAATGTCACATGTAAATGCCATGTGCAAAGCATCTCCTATTTTATATGAATGCAGGGAATGTTGTATTAAATTTGCTCTGTACAGTACATTTCACAAAAGCCTGCTGTTCTTCTATAGAGAAGAAGGTAATGTAATACATTTTTGAAATTTGGAGAGAAACCTTTGAATCTGCTAACTTTGATATCTTTGAATTGATTGTACGGATTCATACATGACTGGCTTGCTAAAGACAGAGCTCATTTGAAGTTGATATTGACTTGTCATCAGTGTCATTGATCTAGCACATCATGTCAACTATGTCAACAGAGCCGTTGTTCACTGACAAGCTACGCAAAACCACGATGAACATGGTTTTGCGCAGCTTGTCAGTGAACAACGGCTCTGTGTAGAAAATGCTGCTCCATGTGAAAGCCCACACGTGATGGAGATTTACCGCTGATTACAGAACCGGCTTTACTGACAAGATGCGCATTAAATATCGCATGTGATTTATCGTGCAGCCCTAATATCAACCTAATTAAGTTGTGAAGCTACTGTTATGTTCGATATCTTCCAGTTAACCAGATTGCACGCTGGTTGTGCTGTTGTCGTTTACAGTGAGCATATTTCTGCAAAGAGCCGATATTCATATCCAGTTGCCTTGCAGGTGTGTACATGAGTAAGGTGTTCATCTGGTTCTCAGCAAACCCAAAAACACAGACACGCACAAAGCTTGCTTTTCTGCCTCAGTGGTAATGTTCCTGACAGAAGGGCCACTGACTAATTCATAAGGCAGCCCTTAACTGTTTTTCCTATCAAATAAGCTATATTCACTGTAGAGGCACAAACATGAACAAACCCACTTTGTTATACTAATGTACTAACAAACACATTCTTGTATTGACTGGTTCAGGCAAAAGCTAACATTCAGTCTGTGCTCTAAAGGCATAATTCATATATTGACTCATTCTTAAAGGTCCTTGAGCGTATGCTTGGTATTGAATGTTTTCCCCCCAGTACTGCATTTATTGTATCTATATGTCATTTCTCATTGGGATTTGCACTTTCAAATGTGGTATACTGTATGTAGAGACCGTGGAGAGACGGATGATACTTAAAAGTATGAAATTACACACTTGATCTTTAAAATGAAAACCTTGGCTGCAGGATGTAAGACAACTGTAAGCATTACACAAATATGCCAAGAACACTAACATTTATGTGGTTCAGTTTAGCTGGAGGTGTGGCACACCAGAATAGCTACCTTATCAAGCTATCCATGATATTTCTTTTTCTATCTACACTGCAATGATCATCAAGAGCGGCTGTCAGTTCTATTACTCAAGGGCAGTTCTAAGCCTTATGTCACAAGCAGCATTTACCACATTTTTAAAAAGTCACAGTTAAAGAGGTAGATACATTTAAACAGATGTGAAGCACCTTGCTTTGTACTGTCAAAGTCTAAGTTAGAGGCCAGAGTGCCATTTGTGATAAGAAGATCTACACTGAACAAAGAATTTCAGAACTTTTATCGGTTTGTAACTCCACATTGAATCCAAATGATCTCTAAAATTCTGCTTTTCAAGGTTGAAAAGGAATGTTTGCTTATTTAACATTTTCTGTTTAGAGGGTTTTTTAATGCATATTTTGCCATTCAAACAAAGTGATGTTTAGCTGTGCTCATATGGAATGGTACAACTAAATTACCTATTACACTTACCATACAAAGTAATAAATTGCTTGTAGATTTGTTCCAAGACCAAGTTCTTTTCCATTAAGATTCTGGAAAATTGTCTGTTACAAACTTTAGTTCTTTAGAATCCTGAAAATGTCTATCATTGTTTCCACAAAAATATTAAGCAGCACAACTGTTTTCAACATTAATAAGAAATGTTTCTTAAGCAGCAAATCAGCATATTAGAATGATGTATGAAGGATCATGTGACACTGGAGACTGGAGTAATGATGCTGAAAATTCAGCTTTGCCATCACAAAAATAAATTACATTTTAAAATATATTAAAATAGAAAAAAAAATTTGATTAATTGAAATTTAAATTAAAATAGAAAAAAATAAATTGTAATAATATTTCATATATTACAGTTTTACTGCATTTTATGATGTTTTATTAACAAAGTTTGGGAGGAGCACATTCAGAAAATCAACCAATTTAACACAGATGGAGCATGTTTAGATAATCAACTCAATTAGCACGATAGTAAATATATATAGAGCCCACTTACCTTTGTCCCATGACAGTTTTCTGGCATCCCTCCTCCACCCCAACTCCTCACTCCTAACTATTCTTATCCCAGCTCAGGATTAGGGGGTGTTCTCTGGGTTCGGGCAAAATTCCAAACTCAGAGCCCTCCCCTTGGACAGCATGCTCAATATTCTTACTATTTGCTCAATCTGATTATATGTAAGTGCAAACTTATATAAATATAAATACTTATATAAATAAATGCAGCCTTGGTGACCATGATTTATCTACCAGTAAATGTTGGTCCAAAAATGTACTTGTGAGTCAAAAAGCTATAATAAATGGGTGATAAGCAGTCACACATTATCGTTTGGGACTTCCATTTTTAGATATTATATGAGTGGTATTTTTTTAAACAAATCTTTTCTTCCATAGGATGGCATTTCCTGTAGATATTCTCACAAATGTGGATGAGGAGTCTTTAGAGCTGGCAGCTAAGGAATACATGTTTCAGCTTCCCTACAGAAATAAAGAGTACCTCAGCCTATCTGATTCCAAACAGGTAAGATTAACAAGTATAATGTCTGCATATTTTCCCTTATAATGTATATATAATTCTCAGGAAAGTTAGGGATAGTTTACCCAAAAATGAAAATTACCCCATGATTAACTCACCCTCAAGCCATCTTAGGTGTAAATGACTTTCTTCATTCAGACGAATACAATCAGAGTTATATTAAAAAATGTCCTGGTTCTTCCAAGCTTTATAATGACAGTGAATGGGTGGTAATATTCAATAGTCGGTAGCAACCTGATACGCAGAGGAATTTCAGAGGAGAGGCTATCAGAGAACATGATCAGGTAACATATTATTTGTCAGCAGAATACCACATAACAGTATTTATTACTACACTATGTACAATGTATAATTAACTATGTTTCACAAAGGGTGGAAGACATTGAGGCAGGAGTTGAAAGTTCAATTGAGGTGGCAGCCGTGGAAAATCTTAACACTTTTTTCAGTAAAAAAATCAGAAACGGTACTTGGGGTATGTATTCAGCTGAATAAACATCATGTTTGCTTCAATACTAAACAGCTTGAACAGTATTATTATGTACTTTGTTTTCTTAAAATGGCATTTTTTTTAATGTTCACACCTTCAATTCATTAATTAACATCTCTCTTCTCTAATTTGGCAGAGCTCAGTAGACACAGTAACTGCAACTGGGACAACATTTGCAGAGCTTAGAGGATCACAGAAAGAGGGGGAACAGGAAATTGAAAAAGACATTGTCACAGCTACATCAGAGGGGACTCCAGTCACCCATCTCACCATAGCTGGGGAAATAAAGAGCCAAAGAGGCAGTGAAGAGGAATGTGAAATGGTTAGTACACTGTAGAAACACAAGGAGCCACTATAGGGTAAATTAACCAAAGCCAACTTCAGTCTGTGGTAGATGTAGAAATTAAGATGAGTACAGGAACTGAAGATTTGAAAAGAAGAAAATGAAAATTTAGAAAAGAACGAAGAGGTTGAGGAAGATGAACCTGTGTGTGAGGCAGAGAAGGAGGCAATAAAACAAATGCTGGATGAACCTAAAGAGGAAAAAACTGGGAGTAAGACTAAGGTGGCAGAGCAGTCAGAGACTCAAGCTAAATCAACAGAAAAAGAACAAGCACACTGGGAGGTGGAAATAACAGAGAATAAAAAAAGAGCTGAAGATGGGATAATGGCAGAAAGTGGAAAGGACCTAATTGACGAAAACAGAGATGACAACATAGGCCAAGAGAAAAGTGACGCAAATAATGCAGACACAGCTCTGCAACAGTCTGTGGAAGTCAAAGACCAGACAGAGATGGAGACAGATTCTGTGACAGAGGTCCTTAGTTCTGAAGAGGTCTTATGTGACCAGCAAAAGCAAAATGAGTCTGAAACAGAAGTCCCTGAACCAAATCAAACAATGACCAACAAGGACAAACTAACTGAAGCAGGTAAAAATAAATTAGGCCCTGATGAGGCAGAAAAGGTCTTCACCATGAGCAATTTACCTCAGAAGAGAACATTAGCTTTAACTCCTTCAAGGAGATCCAAAAGACTCAGGCATCATCCTGCCGAAAAAGATCTTAGAACTTCAAAGTCTGTAAAAACAGTACAACAAAGATCCAAACATCACAGCAAAGCAATGATGCAAGACAAAGATGCTGAACAATCAACAGATGAACCTGAACATGATGTTTCTGAGATTATGGAAAAGATACAAGAATCTCAAGTTGAAAACCAGGGAGAAGCAGAGCCTGAGGTTGAGGAATACAAAGAAATGCTTACAGTGGAAACTGTATCTACTATGGACGTTGAAATCACACAGGTCGAGGAAACTGTTCCTGAAGTTTCTGAATTAGTGGAAAGAGAAGAAATAGATCAAGAAGAAGCACCACAACAGTCATCTGTAGAGCCTCCTGAGGTACAGGAATCGAAAACAACCCCTGAAGAGGATGAGGAGACAGTGGAGAATAGCACTGTGATGTTGACATTGAGTGAAGCCAAAGTTGTGCTTGTAGATCTGCATATATTTTCTCCCAAGGAGGCAGGTGATAATCATGCAGAGATAGGTATTCCTAAACAAGAGGAAATGAAGCACATCATGTCATCTGAGTAACAAGCAACTGAAGAAACTATAAGAAAAGAAGAAGAATATTGTACATTTGACACCAAACCTATGGAAGAACCAGCCTGTACTACTACAACAGAAGGATATGATCTGGCAGCTGATGTTAACAGAACTATAGAACAATCAACTGCATACAAAGATCAGGTGGGTGAGCCAGAATCAGAAACCACAGAGCTTGTTCTTCTAAGCCAAGTTGAGAAATCAGACGCTGAACAATCTAAAGAGGATGAGCAAGATTCATATGAGGCAGACAAGTTGTTTCCCAAACAAGGCAAACAAACTAAAACGAAAGGCTGTATGAACACCCCAAGTAGATCCACAAGGCCTAAAGATCAAGCTGTTGACCCTGGAGTGACAGTTAGATGTCTTAGGAGCACTTTAAAACCAATCAAGATCACCCCTGTTAAGAGATCTACACATAGCAAAGCAGTGATTCAACAGGTGGAAAGTGTTGAGCCTCAAGTTGATACAAAACTCAGGACTGATGAAAACCCTGAGAGGGATGAAGTTATTACAGAGGATGTAGGGCCAGAGGAGAATGAATCCGCAAGTTACACAAATGTTGATGAAACTGCAAGTGTTGACTGTGGAAGTTCTGAACTGCAGAAAGCTGCAGAAATAGATGATAAAGAAAAAGAACCTCAGATTACAAATGCTACTGAGGAGATCCCACTTATAGAAACGGAAGCTGTGGAGGATGTAACAGAAAACAGAGTTGAAGACATCAAAAAGATGGAGAAAAAGGAAGCAAATTTAGCTGGACAAATGGACAGTGACATAGAGATGAGCAGTCTTGCTCAGGAGGTACATGTCCAGGAAGAGGAGGTGCCAGTCATCACAGAAAGACATCTCAGATGTAGAACAATAAGAGTTCAGTCTCCACTGAGAAGGAAATCTAGATGTGCACAAAAACAAAAAAGCTGAAGCAGATGTTGAACATCAGGAAAGACACACAGTGGTGAGCAAGAATGAAACTGAAACAATCTTAATGACAAAAGAGAGAGTTGATGAAATGGATCAAGATGTCAACAAGATGGAGAACAAAGAAGCACATTTAGCTGAGTTGGAGCCAGTAGAAGAACCAAACAGGAGTAGAAATCAATATGAAAAAACATCAGCAACAACAGAAGAGACTGTGAATGTATGTATACCAATTATTACAACTGAGACCAGTTTGGAAAGTCTTGATGAAATGGCAAACATAAATATTGAGGAAACAGCAGTTCCGGAGAGTTCCGAACTACTTATGGGTGTAGAAATAGATTATCAGGAGAAAGAATTTCAGATTGTTGATGGTTCTGAAGAGAAGGTCTCACTTGTAGAACCTGGCAAGAACGTAGAGAAAGATGATTGTACTCCAGTAATAAAATTACAAAGAGCCACTGTAGTACTTGGGGATTTGAACAAACTTTCCCAAAATACAGAAGGAGAGGGTGAGTCTTCATTCCCAGATGGAGGAAAAACTGGAACTGTATGAACCAGATAAAAGCGAACAAGAACTTTCTAATCTGGCATCAGAAGAAGAGGAACAACAAGAGGAACTATAAACACAGGAAGACACTGAAAAGACCCCCGTGGAAGAGAAAATGGGGGAAGAAAACACAGTTGAAGAACATAAACTCGATAAACAAGACATGACATTTGAAGAGCAAAAGCCAACTGAAGATTTGGCCACAATGCCAGCTGAGGGCGGCCTGGTGGAAAGCAATAACATTGAAAACAATCAGAATGACGATGAAGGGGAGAGCAGTCTTGCCCAGGAGAAAGCTCAAGAAAACTTAGAAGAGGAGACACCAGTCAGCACACAGCGAAGCCTTAGACGAAGAACAATAAGAGTTCAGTCTCCACCAAGAAGAAAATCTAGACCTATACAAATACAAGAGGTTGAAGTTTTTGAAGATAAAACTGAAATAGTCCAAATAACAGAAAAGGAAGCTGATGAGGTGGACCAAGAAGGTGCAGAAATAGATGATAAAGAGATGGCACCTCAAACATCAACTGTAGATGCTACTGAGAAGGTGATCCCACTTGTAGAAGCAGAACCTGAAAATGATGTAGCAGAAAAAGGAGTTGAGGAAATCAGCAATATGGACACATGCGAGGAGGCATCTGAGATGGGAGAAGAAGCCAATTTAGAGCAAAAGCAAAATGAGCCATTGGTTAAAAATGACAAAGAAACAGCTGAGACAGAAAAATCCATGGAGATTGACCCAGTGGTTGGCAAAGAGCAAACATACATTGTTGGCAGGGCCACCATTCAAATAGAGGAGAAAGTCTCACAGGTCTCACTTGTAGCAGCAGAACCTGATGAGGAGGAAGAGAAAGATGATGGTACTCCAGTCATACAACTGCAGAAAGCCACAGTAGTACTTGTAGATTTAAACAAACTTTCCCAAAATACAGAAGGAGAGAGTGGCACTCCAGAAGTCCTAACCCATTCTCAGACAGAGGAAAAACTGGAACAGGATAAACCAGATAATAATGAATATCAACTATGTAATCTGACATTAGAAGATGAAGAACAGCAAGAACAACTACAAAAAGAGGACGATACTGAAAAGAACCCTGAGGAAGACAAAATGGAGGAAGAAAACACAGTTGAAGAACAGAATGAACCTAACAAACAAGACATGACATTTGAGGGGCAAAAACCAACAGAAGATTTGGAAGGACAAAATGATCTAAAAGTGACAGAGATTGTAGAAGTTTATAGGGCAGTAGATGAGGATGTGGAAGAAGCAGTAAAATCTGGAGAAATTCTGAAAAAAACAACAAAAACGGCAGACAAAACAAATGTAATTCAGGAGGCAGAAAAAGATTACAATATTGCTTTAAAAGAGAAACAAACAGAAAGTGACACAGAAATGAGCGGTCTTGCTCAGGAGGCACCAGAAACTGACCAGGAAATCTTAGAAGAGGAGGCATCAGTCAGCACAGAGAGAAGTCTCAGGCGTAGAACAATAAAAATTCAGCTCCGCCAAGAAGAAAACCGAGATGTGCACAAAAACAAGAATATGAAGCTTTTGAAGATAAAACCAGAAATGTCCCAACAACAGGAAAGGTAGTTGAAGAAATACATAAAGAAGGTTCAAAAGTAGCAACTGAGATGGTAGAAGAAGCCAATTTAGAACATAATGAAATGGCAAACACAAATGTTAAAGAAACTACAGCTATTGAACCTGAGACTTCTGAACTGCTGATGGGTGTAGAAATAAATGATAAAGAGGAGACCTCTCAGACTGTATAAGAGGTCCCACCAATAGAAGCAGAACCTGATGAGGAGGTAGAGAAGGATGATGGTACTCCAGTAATACTGCAAAAAGACAAGTAATTACTTGTAGATTTAAACAAACTTTCCCAAAATACAGAAGGAGAGACTGACATTCCAGAAGTCCTAACACACTTTCACACAGAAGAACAACTGAAACTGGATGAAGCATATAAAAGTGGATATCTGACATCAGAAGAGGACAAACAAGACATGACATTTGAGGAGCAAAAACCAACAAATTATTTGGAAGGACAGAATGATGAAAAGGAGAGGGAGATTGTAGAGGAATATAAGGTGGTCATAGATGAGGATGTGGAAGAAACTGTAACATCTGGAGAGCATCCAAAAGCAACAACAATGGATTATAAGACAACTATAATTCAGGAGACAGAAAATGATCAAGATATTTCTATGAAACAAATGGATAGTGACGTAGAGATGAGCAGTTTTGATCAGGAAGCACCAGAAGCTGCCCAGGAAATCTTAGAAGAGGAGGCATCAGACAGTACAGAGAGAAGTATCAGGTGTAGAACAATAAAAGTTCAGTCTCCACCAATAAGGAAATCTAGACGAGAACAAAAACAAGTGGCAGAAGGTTTTGAAGATAAAACTGGAACAGTCCCACTAACAGGAAGAGCAGATGAAGAAGTGCATGAAGGAGGAGCAGAAGTAGATGATAGAGGAAACACTTCAAAAATCAACTGCAGGGGCTACCGAGAACGTCGTCTCACTTATAGAAGGAGAACCTGATGAGGATGTAAGAGAAGAATGATCTGAAGAAATCAACAAAATGGAGAACAAGGAAACAAATTTAGGGAATAAGGAAGCTCCTGAGATGGAAAGTAAAGAAGCCAATTTAGAGCAGCAGGAAAATGAGCCATTTGTTGAAAATGAGAAAGAAACAGCTGAAACAGAAAAACCCACTTAGATGGATGACGTTTCAGTGGTTAACAATGAGCAAACATACGTTATAGAGGAGACCACCATTCAAGTAGAAGAAGAAACCTCGCAGATGGAAAGCTCTGAAACCAATGAAAATAAAAGTGAAAGGACCACAAGGAGAAGTCTAAGGATCAGTGCACAATCAGTCACATCTACACAGAAGACCAGAAAATCTACACGGCTTCACAAAGCAGAGTTGGAACTAGTAAAAGAAGCAGAGATGAGTGGAAATGAAGAAACCTCTTCAATGACAGCAAAGACTGTAAATGTCTGTGTACCGGTCACAATAGTGACCAATGTGGAAAAACTTGATGAAGATGGAGATATGGTTTCTGTGAGTAAAAAGATGGAAACTACTTCAGATGAGCAAGAGATAGACATATCAAATGATAAGGGAAAGGTGGTTGAAGCTTTGCCTGAAAGATCTACAGGTGATGATGAAGATGAGACTGTGAGCTCAGTTGAAACAACCGAAAATGAAATTCTGGTGGATAAAACTCAAGAAGTTGTAGAGGGGGGAGCTCAGGATGAAGAAAAAGCAGAGCCTTCACATGAAAACACAGACAAGGAACAAGAAGAGGAAGTGTCACTGAGTGAAAACATGGGGGAAACCAATCTGACAAATGAATATGTAACGCTCAGCCCAGCGGGCTGGGGTTACTAAAATTGAAATGGGGTCTGACTTTTCTGTGTGAGAGTTAAAACGTGTTAAAAGAATGACAGACTAGAAATACGGTTAATAAGAATGGTGTATTTACAGGTTCACATTAAAAGACTTTAAAACAACACTATAAAACCAGGTAAACTCATTCTGTTAAAAGAATACAGTTATTTTGTCCATACCCTAAAAACAGTCCAAGAATCCCAGTGTGTCGTTGAGTCCCAATGTGAGTGTCCACCTGCATATATACAATCCAAGTTGCTGCAAGTGATCCGGAAAGGTAAGTCCAATGAAATAGAAACTCCACAGTCCGGGTGTGAGTGGAAGCTGTGAATGGCCTCCCGGTATGTTTGCCATGCTGCTCTTTTTATGCTCACACAGAAAAGTCAGACCCCATTTAAAGTTTAGTAACCCCAGCCCGCTGGGCTGAGTGTTACAAATATAAGACAACAGCTGTGGAGGGGAAGATTGCCTTAAAATGCTCAGATCAAGAAGCAGCTTTCACTACAAGAAGCCTCAGATACCGAACTGTAACAGTCCAACCTACACCAAGAAGTGAATCAAAACGCCTCCACAGAAAAGAGCTGGTGTCAGAAAGAGAAACTGATGGTTTAAATGTCCCTACAGGGAAGGAGAATGAGGCATTAATTGCTAAGGAGAGCACTGCTGAATTTGAAAATTTGGTGACAAACGAGGGAGAGGGCATAATTCAGACAAATGCAAATGGAAAGTCAGAAAAGTCTGGGACAAAAGATTATACTAATGAAGAAGGAAATGAAATGCTGTTTGAAATCATGGAAAGTAACAGTGGCAGCCAAGTGAACACCGAGCAGAACAAATCTCAAGAAGAAAATCTTGAGAGAGAAGATGTGCCGGTGCCTAATGAACAGGAGGAGGAAAATGTTTCCAGTGTACAGGAGGAAGCAAACCCACTCCAAGAAAGAGAAAATGAGGGAGCCACAGAAGGTGTACAAGGAAGTTCTGCTGATGTGGAGGAAACGGCAGTGGAAAGGAGAACCCTGAGAAAAAGAACGACTGTTGAAACAGCTGCTCCAAGAAAATCCAAACGTCTTCGTAAACAAGAACATGATGACGATAGCGAGCAAGTCAAGGAGGCAGTTATGGGACAAACTGACTCAGTAGAAGTGACATTTACAGCAGACGATGTAGAGCTGAATACTAATTCTGAAGAAATTCTACAGAAAATCCAGAAAAATGCAGAAGGGACTAAATCAGATGGAGATTGTAATGCACATAAAGCCACAGAGCTAGATGCAGATGAATCTCAAGAGGAGCAAAAACAGATCAGATTAAATAAAACCCAGACAGATGAGGATAATGAAGAGGTTGTGACAGTTGAAATAGGGGAGGAAGCGATAGAGCAACATGTAGATCTTGAGTCCAGTACAAATGAGGGCTTCACGTTAGCGTTGGAGGTAGAGGGAACTTCTGATCAAGAAGAAAACAAAGCAGATGAGGAGAGGAGAGTCATGATGGAGGCTCCAAAAGAGATATTCACATCTGCAGAAAAAGGTGAAGAAAATATCTCTGATGATGAGAAAATCTTGCCATTGAAAAGCATGTTCGTCAGAGTAGCTCAACTACCAGACGAAAATCAATGAGGCTGCAAATGCATGAATCCAAAAAGCAAACTAAGGAAGATGAATCAGATTCTGAATCAGAAGTACAACAAACATCAAAACAGATACATCAGAGAAAAAGAAAAGCCATAAGTGACTCAACACCTGCACGCAGATCAAAACGCCACTATAAGGCAAGAATTGTTTAGCAGATTTGTGGCTCTTGTGTTAGTACAAGCCTCCTATGCATTACTTAAGGGACCAATCGATTATATACATAATGTGAAATTTTCTATTACATTTTCATATGCAAAATAATGCAAACTGTATTTTGTATTTTTTTCTGAAATATCTGGGATTTTATAAAACAGGTGTTTCTTGAAATTAGGATTTACTGGTAAATTAAGCATGTTTAGTATAACATTTAGCTGATAAATGTCTAACTATAATATCTATAAATTTGACACACTTATTCTTTTTTTCTATATTATGTATTACAAATTCAGGTAGTTTTTAATGTATAGCACTATTTTTATATATTCCATTATTAACTTTCATTTTAAAGTCAGCAAATTCAACTAAATGAAACATGCAACAGTCCACTGCATTCAGTTTGGTTCTGAATTGGATGCTAAATTAAACATTGTTCCTCATTTTCAGAGTACACAGGTGGAAGTGTTTTCTGTGAAACATTTTTTCAGTGTGCATTATGTACTTCCATTACATTTAGTCTATTCAATTCAATTCAATTCAATTCAATTCAAGTTTATTTGTATAGCGCTTTTCACAATACAAATCGTTGCAAAGCAGCTTTACAGAAAATGTATTTTCTACAATATATTTAGTAGTAGCTTATCAGTGGTGACTGTCAGTTAATGTACATATGGCAGAAATGTACAGAAAAATCAATTAAAGATGTAATCAAACAGACGATGAACACCTACCTTTCAAATGTGAGTTTGTGACAAGTTTTGTGACTGCAGTGTCCCTAATGATAGAGAATCTGCCACAATGGCCCTTGTTTTTATTGCCAAGAAAGTTGTATTAGTCTTTTGTGAATCTCACAGCATTATATTTTGTAACTGCATCCTTCTTATAACTATTTTCAGATATTTTAAGGTGCAAAAGTTTGAGAATGTGTAATGCTACCCTAGTGAAAAAAAAGTATACTTTATTGTATTTGTAATATACTGTATTACCTGTTTTAATAGTACATTGCAAATATACTAACAAAAAAATTACTATCTTTAAATATATTGCAGAAGATGCCCCATCCACACACTTGAAAGCCACCAGGGTCATAATTTCACAATGTTCCACCACTTAACTGTACAACAGAATTGATCCTCTTTTAAAGAGTCGTGTTATTACAGGAATGATAAAGAACACTGGTATCTGTATAAAGCTGCAGAAGCAGTTCCCCAGGAATCAGTTTTTAGTCTCTTTCAATATTGTTTGGAAGTTGAATGACATACAGTTTGTCTTTAGACCTAATAATTACACACATTTGAGTGATTGAGGATGGACAGCAAATACATTATGAGACACTATATAAATGTTGAGGATATATTTAGCTGAACATCTCTAAAAATTGTTCCTCCACGCAAGCTCTTCAGCTAAAGCAATCTGTTTGTGGTGGATGCAGAAGATGCCCCATCCTCACACTTGAAAGCCACCAGGGTCATAATTTCACAGAATGTTCCATCACTTAACTGTACAACAGAATTGATCCTCTTTTAAAGAGTCGTGTTATTACAGGAATGATAAAGAACACTGCTCACTGAGAAAAAAAAATGTAATGCTGTTCACTTTATTTAAACAATTCCTTTTGATTTAACACCATTATATCAGGTTTCCCGTTCAAACACGACTGCATCATGTTGAACAGACTTGAAACAACTTTTTTCTGTTAAATAATGTTTTTGGAGAAAATATGTTTGTATAGAGTATAGGGCTATAGGTTATTATAACTAATTAGAAGCTAATCAAATAAATACATAAACAATCATTTTTTTCAGTGTATATACGTCCTTCATATAAAGCCTACATTAAGCCTTTTTTATGTTATAAATTTTACTTACGGCAAAATATATGTTTTTAGTGTGTTTCCTAAAAAGATTCAAAAACCGCGCCCGTTATCTAGTCAGTCCCGTGACGTCAGCCCGTCCAATCACAGCTGAGCTGAGCTCACTCATATTTATATATATTTACTAATATTTACTATATTTCACTGGGGGGAAAATATTAATTGAATTTACTACTTTTTTTTAAGGAAAGTGGTTGCAATCAATTTATTTTAGCTAAATTTAAATAAACAAATTTAGTTGACTAATTTTCAACATTTTTTATTTAAATATAGCTAAAATAAATAGTTTGCAACATACCTTAAAACATTTTTTTTAATCATTTTTTTCAGTGTATATACGTCCTTCATATAAAGCCTACATTAAGCCTTTTTTATGTTATAAT
>NW_015547685.1:1333432-1347547 GCF_001515605.1 Sinocyclocheilus anshuiensis
CTCGAGGATCATTTATGATGGCTGTTTTGCTAACGTTATTTACCATTTCAGACTGATATTTGCGCCTCGCGTTTTTTAATTTGAAACTCATACTTGCATATGTTTTTGAAATCAATGTTTTCAGAGAAAAGGCAGCGTGGAGTGATGTCAAAGGCAAGATGGCTGCAATACTACGAGCCTAAAGTGAAGTAAGTAGAATTCACGTTGATTTAATTGATGGGTTTTAGTGTTATGCGTATGCATGGGACGATAACCGGTTTCAAGGTTTACCGCGGTTTGGAAAAGTCACGGTTTCAAAACCACTAAAATTTTTGTGGGATGGCCGGAGGAGATGAATCCCTGGAACTTTTTCCCCCGTCGAAAAGACGAAGTCTGTTTTATGGGAATTTTTCGGGTAACGTAGACTAACCATGTTCCGTACAGAAAACAACAACAACTTTGCCACTGTTTGGGTGTTGTACGGAGAGACCGCGCGCGCGCGTGCGTGCGTGCGTGTGTGTGTGACACTCGCGCTCTCTCTTTCCTTATGTGTGTATGTGCACATCCTCGTACCTCACCGCTCCAAACCATAGCTCCAAACTTAATCCGGGAAAGGTGAACATTCCTGCATCATAACTTGGACTGAAAGATGAATGTGTAGAAAGCGAGCATGTCTCCAAAAACCTTGTTGAGCTGCAGGTTTATGCATGCATTTTTTATTAATTTGTTTATTTTATTTTTGACAGAAATTATGTTTTGATTATATTTTTGATTATTGAGCTGCAGGTTTAGGCTCACTTAAGTGACTGCATTTAATTAAGAAGAATTTAATTATTTATTCTAATTATTTAGCCTGACATGTTTACTGTTCCAAAATGTTCTATATGTTTCTTAAAAATAAAATGTGTTCAGTGGAAAAAAAAAGTTGTGTTTTTACCCAGACATGTAAAAATAACATATTTTAGAGCTGTAATCACAATACCTTGAAACCGTGATATTTTTTTAATCTAATGTTATCATACCGTCAGAATCTCATACCGGCCCATGCCTATGCGAGATGTAAACCATAACTTTCTGAAAGTTTTTTTAAGTATATTTTTTTCATTTTTGGATTAATTGCTATTTTTTGCAAATGTAGCAGCACAAATGTGTCTTCTGAAGATTGTATTTATTTTACGTTTGGAAAAAAGTCTAAAAAAAAAATCAAAATCAAATTCAGCAAAAAAGTTAAGTTTGTGTTGCTGCTGTTGCTAAATGTTTTTATTTTTGTATGTTTGTTTCTTTCAGCGTTCTTTTTATTTAAAAACATGGTGCATTTTATGTTTTGCAATGCTAAAACCATTTAAGGTTTAAATAAACACTGTTTGAATTGTTAATATTGTGTCTCTGTCTGTCATTTAAGTTATGTATTTATTGTAATGACCTTAAGAAGTGGATTCAGCATTGGGGAAAAATTAGAATATTTTTACTCAAAAAGAATACATTTATAGTATATTGCTTGTGCGTTTCAAAGACACTCATAATTAATTTGTAATGTACTCGTAATACAAAAAAAGTACACTTTAATATCACTAATCAAGCATGTAAATAGACATATACTTAAAGTGTACTAAGTGTACTTAAAGTTGTTCCAATTTAGCACAGAAAAGTACACTAAATACACGTAAAGTTATACTTTATTATAATTTAATTACAACTAAAATACACTTAGTACAAAAATAGTTGTTCCAAAATAGCACACTTCAAGTTAACTAATCATTAACACACTTGAAGTATACTGACAATTAGTCTGGCTGCAAGTATACTTAGTATACCTTTTTCTCACTAGGGTATGGGTTTAGTTTTTATTTTACACTCCACTCTGTTAGCATAGCAGTTAATGCAGCTTTACATTTCATCAATGCTGAAATGCAAAAAAAAATGTTTTCTTTCACCTCTGTGATAGTCCTGTGAAAATGTTTCCCTGAACTGTGATTTGTCAGTTATCTGTTCTTAAATGTTTAAATAAAGTCATTAATTATCAAGATTATTTGAACTTGTATCAGTTGTATGCTGGGATAGGCTTCAGCATCCCCATGACCCTACAGTACATAAAACAAGCGGTTTGGAAAAAGGAAAGAAAAAAAAAAGGTTTGTTTCACACACTTATAGTATTTGCTTGATTTACTTTTTTCTTACAACCAACACTTGTAGCAAAGTAGCTCACATAATAACTACACACGAAATGTCTTCAGTCTTATACAATGGCCCCAAAAAGTAACTTTAAAATTCATAAACTTTCATGTATTTTGCACAATAAAATAATAAACCAAGTAACATCAAACAAATGATGCAAGACTACTGCAATTACTTGTAACCAATTACAATTACTTTGATCCCAAGCCAAGGTGATGTTTAGTGGATATATAAAAGTACTCCTGTCTTTTCAGAGTGATCAGGTTCAGGTTCATCATCTCATTAAACAGACAGTCCAGCTTTTTATCTTCATCTGGACAGTTTATTTTATGGTTTGCCTTTTGTGTGTTATTTTTTTCTTTAAAATAAGTGTTTTTGATATCGAAGCATTGTTGATAGTTTACGTGCCCAAATACTTCTTGTGACAGTGTATAAGGGATTTTTAGTGTAGGAATGTTTGAACTTTTATTTTGAAAAGAAGGCAATACTGGCCGGAAACACGAGTACAGATTACATACCGTTGGTTTATTTACAAATGTGAGTGTTTTTAAGGTGAAGGCTAAAGCTGTCATTTATGCCAGAGACACGGCTGAATAGTTTTTTTGTAATAAAGTCAAGTTTTAGCGAAGGTGAGTATTTATTACTTTTTGCGAAAAGACAGCACATGTAGTCGCGAAATCAGCAGTGTTGACATACGATTGCAAAACTCTGAGAAATTCACAACTAAGTCTAACAGAACAAAGGTAAATAAGCTACATGTATTTACATAATATGCGAAATGCATTTTCCATGCTTGATCCTGCGCGTTTGTATATGCAAAATAAATGAATATGTGTGTAGTAATAACGGTATGTTTTACCTTAATGAATGAATGAATGAATGCAGGCAGGCAGGCAGCATGCAGTGTGTGAAACTGCCCATCAGTGTGAGAGTGGAGATCAATCTGCT
Organism: Sinocyclocheilus anshuiensis; assembly: GCF_001515605.1. Taxonomy (NCBI): domain Eukaryota; kingdom Metazoa; phylum Chordata; class Actinopteri; order Cypriniformes; family Cyprinidae; genus Sinocyclocheilus; species Sinocyclocheilus anshuiensis. The sequence continues at coordinate 1,336,535 of NW_015547685.1, forward strand.
GCTGCTGGCTGTCACAGTTTTAGCGCTTGTCACCAGACTATATGACATTCACTTTCCTAGAGCTGTAGTGTAAGTATTCGTTTAATTATTATTTATAGACATTATTATTATTATTATTCATTTTGTGAATTAATAGAAATGCACATATTTATATATCATGTCTGCATACCGCTACAGGTTTGATGAAGTTTATTATGGACAGTTTCTGTCGCTGTACATGAAGCAAGTGTTTTTCATTGACGAGAGTGGACCACCTTTTGGCCACATGGTACTAGCTTTAGGAGGTGAGAAGATTTTTATTTTATTTATTTATTTTTTTATATTTAATAAATTAAATTATATTTACTAATGCATAGTATTTATCTGTGTAGCGTATTTAGGAGGATTTGATGGCAACTTTTTTTGGAACAGAATTGGAGCAGGTGATCATCTCACACATGCTGGGTTTATGTTGGGTTGACAAAGCCTGTTCATGTACAGGAGGAAAAAATAAATATGATTTCAATTTTAAAAGTTCACAATGTTTGTGTGTGTGTTTTATTAGCATTTTTTATTTTTATAATTAATATAATTATTTGCTGATGGTTGAGAACCACTCATAAACTATTTTGGCCCAGTCTTTCAGGCTGTTCTGACTGTATTTTTTTCTAAATGATCAGAATCATGTTTCTAGAAATTACTGCTTTGCAATGTTCTAGCAACCAGTCAGAACACCTTAGTGACCACCAAACAAGGTCTACATTGCATCGAGCTACATGACACACTAAAAAGACTTATATAACCTTCAAATTGTCGTGAATGTTCGGGCAATGCTTCGTCAAGACAACATTTCAACTTTCCTTTTAATTTACATAAAACAGGCGTTAGTAATTGCATTAGTCTTATTGATTTTTACTTGGGTCCATCGTAGAGTACACCAGTAATGTTCCTGTTTGGAGTTTTCGGGTAATACCGGCACTTGCTGGCTCCTTTTGTATACCACTTGCTTATCTTCTGGTGGTGGAGCTCGGATATTCCCATTTCTCAGCATTGGGGGCCTGTGTGATCCTGCTCATAGGTAAGTACTTAGCATATCATTTTCAAGTCATTGCCTGATGGTGGTTTTTCCTGCCTGTTACTGTCGGTTAAATACTTTTGTTTCATTTTTACAGAAAACTCCTTGATTGTGCAATCACGTTTTATGCTGCTGGAGTCTGTTTTAATCTTTTTCCTGCTGTTAGCAGTATTGTCTTACCTTCACTTTCACAAAGCACGCAAGTAAGAGTTGTTGGCTAATATCTGTTTTATCAGTTTCAAATATGCATTGTCTTGTGAGCCTTCTGTGACTGTAATGATATTTGCCCTAATTTCATGGTTATATATGTCATGCACTTTTTCTTCTTTCAGTTCATCTTTTAGGTGGTTTTGGCTCATGATCAGTGGGGTCAGTTGTGCATGTGGAATTGGGTATGTTTTACATTTTCTTCAGAAAGTGTAAAAATCTAGTTTCACTTGCTCTGCAAATGAAATCTAAGTAGTTAGGTTTTCTTTTATTTGTCTTGTTTTACAGGGTAAAGTACATGGGTATGTTCACATACTTTTTACTGCTAGGCCTGACAGCTGTACACACCTGGCAACTTATTGGAGATCGAACCTTAAGCTATGTGAGTAGCAGTTAAGAAAATATCCATTGGTTTTACAGAGTTATGGGTACAACATTATGCTTTTGTGATCTGTGTGAACAGGGCAAAGTAGTGGTCCAGGTTTTGGTTCGTTTCCTGGCTCTTGTGGTGTTACCTGTCATCATGTACATTGGATTTTTCTACGTCCATCTTACCCTGCTGTATCGCAGTGGACCACATGACCAGATGATGAGCAGTGCTTTTCAAGCAAGTCTAGAGGTACAGATTAATTTCAAATTCAACTTCAAGTTAAAAAGTTTGGAGTTGGTGAGATCCTTTAATGTTTAATGCTCACCAAGACTGCATTTGTTTGATCAAAGCACAGTAAGACAGCAATATTGTGAAATATTATTTTTAATTTAAAATTTTTTATTAAAATTAATTTATTTATATTTTCACTCTAAATGTTTTTTTTTTCATTTTAATACATTTTAAATTGTCATTCATTCCTGTAATGGCAAAGCTTAATTTTCAGCAGCCATTACTTCAGTCTTCAGTGTCACATGATCCTTCAGAAATTGTTCTAAAACATTTTTTGTCATTATCAATACTGAAAACAGTTGTGCTGCTTAATATTTTTGTGGAAACAGCATTACATTTTTCAGGATTCTTTGATAATTAGATTGATAAAACAGCATTTATGTGAAATAGATTTTTGTTACATGTTTTTACTGTCACTTTTGAATAATTTAAAGCATCCGTGCTGAATAGAAGTTAAAATTACTGACCCAAAATTTTGAATGGTAGTGTGCATAATGAATTTAAACAGATTTTGTTTAATTCACATTATCGTCACCTATCTAAGCGGTCAACATCTCCTTTATTTCTCCTGTTTCTCCTATAAAGGGCGGTCTAGCGCGGATCACTCAGGGGCAGCCCTTGGATGTCGCGTTCGGCTCACAGGTCACTCTTCGCACCATGTCCAGTAAACCTGTTCCATGTTGGCTTCACTCCCACAAGGTTAACTATCCAATCAGGTGAGACATTGGGACTCTGTCTCAAAGCTGTAGGTTCAAGGTGACATAATCCTAAACAACCACATTTTCATGCTGGTCTTTACTAATTATCTATGCTTAAAGGTATGAAAATGGCCGTGGTAGCTCCCACCAGCAGCAGGTGACCTGCTATCCTTTCAAAGATGTCAACAACTGGTGGATTATTAAAGACCCTGGGCGGTATGTACATTTAAAAGAATAGTTCACCAAAAAATGAAAAAAAAAAAATAAATAGCTGAACATTCACTGACTCTCAGGGCATCCAAGATATAGATGAGTTTGAAAAATTTAGCAGTAGATCACTTGCTCACCAATAGATCCTCTGCAGTACAGAATCAGAGTTCAGCAAGTCCACAATTAACATCTTTTAAAGTAAAACGCTGCGTGTTTATAAGAAACAAATCCATCAAGACATTTTAACTTTAAACTGTTGCATCTGGCTGAAGTAACAGTTCATAATCCATAATAATGCTCCTCCAGATAAAAAGTCCATCCCCTGTTGTCCTCTCAATCCACTGGCATATTGATTAAATCCTGACTTTTTCATTATTTTAGCCAGAAACAACGTTTTTTAAGTTAAAAACGTCTGATGAATTTATTATGAAGATGCAGCTGTTCGCATTAATTGATGGACTGGAGTTGTGTGAATTACTTGTGGATTATTGTGATGTTTTTATCAGCTGTTTGGACTCTGATTCATTCTGACGGCACCCATTCACTGCAGAGGAACAAGTGATGTAATGCTAAATTTTACCAATAAGAAACAAACTCGTCTACATTTTGTATGGCCTGAGGGTGAGTAAATTATCAGCTAATTTAAATTTTTGGGAGAACTATCCATTTAATAATTATAGCATTACTAAAAATATTTTTGTGAAATCATATGACCCATATGAGGGCTGCAGCTAAATATTTTACATGAATTGTATTGTAATTATAATTTCAAACCCCAGGCACAGTCTCGTGGTCAGCAGCCCACCCAGACCTGTCAGACATGGCGATATTATTCAGCTGCTTCATGGAATGACTTCTCGCTACCTAAACACGTAATATAATTCCACCAACATCAGATTTGTTAGTTACATTTCATATTAATTTGTTTTTATTAACATTAATATCAATTAATATACATTTTGTCCAATTATTCTGATGAGATTTTCATTATGAATTAATAATAATAATAATGTTTATAATATTTTTCACAATCTATTTAAGATAAGTAGTAGCAATAACCTGGCTATGCTTTGTTTTCAAGACATGATGTTGCAGCCCCCATGAGTCCTCATTCACAGGAAGTGTCTGGCTACATTGACTTTAATGTGTCTATGCCGGCTCAGAATCTCTGGAGAGTGGTAAGATCTGAGACCCATAGGTTTATAATACATGTTCACATTTATTCAAAATATATTTTATGATGCATTCTTTTCATTGCACTGTAGGACATAGTGAACAGGGAGTCTGATAGAGAAATCTGGAAGACGATTTTATCAGAGGTGCAACTAGTCCACGTGAACACTTCAGCTGTTTTAAAGGTTTGTATAGGTTTGCATAAAACATAGGCATAATAATATACAGTTTCAGAAAAAATGTGTGAACTCTTATCAAATTTTAGTTGAATGTGTGTAGAAATACATGGACAAAATCACATACTTTTATGTCAGAACTTTTGATGACAGAGTTTACATTTTTGGGTGGAGTATCTCTTTAAGACAGTTATTTATACCTCTTTTGTAATGTCTTGCAGCTCAGTGGAGCGTCTCTGCCAGAGTGGGGTTTCAAACAGCTGGAGGTGGTTGGGGATAAGATTTATAAAGGTTACCAGCAGAGCGGCATGTGGAATGTGGAGGAGCACCGCTATGGCCGAAGTATGAGAAATAACATCTCTATAAGTTTTCATATTGCTTATGTCTTCTTTCTTTGATTAAAGACACATCTGTACAGGTCAGGAACAGAAGGAGAGGGAGTTGGAGCTGAAATCACCTACCCACAGCGACATCAAGAGAAACCTCACTTTTATGGCCAAATTTCTTGAGCTGCAGGTGAATATTAAATATTAATCATGCTCTTAATGTTATGATGTCAATCATCAGAAAAGCCATTTAAAGCTGATGTCGTAGGATAAACACATTTAATGTATGTTTGAGTAACAGTGGAAGATGCTGACTGTGAAGAATGAAGAGTCCGAACACAAATATTGTTCATCACCTCTTGAATGGATCACAATGGACACCAACATTGCATACTGGCTTCATCCTTCAAGTAATGTATGTCAGCATCATTCTGTTGGTTTTTGTTTTATGTCTTTGTATTTGACAGAATGATAATGCGACGAATTTAATCTTTTCTATTTTTAATACAGGCACAAATTCAACTGATAGGGAATATTGTTAATTGGACCATTGCAAACCTTGCACTGGTTGTTTACTGTCTTATGTTTCTAACCTACTTACTAAGACGACGGAGAAAAGTTGAAGACATTTCTCAAGGTATGTGCCTGGAGGTACTGTGAGCAATAATAGTAGAGATGTTTGCTTCAACCATCACCATTCATTAACTGTTCCTTTCCTGCTTTTTCTTCTCTCTTAGACTCTTGGGAGCAGCTGGTTTTGGCTGGTGTTGTTTGTTTTGGAGGCTGGGCAGTGAATTACCTGCCATTCTTCCTAATGGAGAAGACTCTGTTTCTATATCACTATCTTCCAGCGCTCACCTTCAAGATCTTGCAGATACCTATAGTCGTAGAGCACCTGTACATCCATGTACTGAAGTAAGAGTTGTCATTTCTGTCTGAAAATCATCAGTGTGTCAGTCTGTAAGATTTTTAATGTTTTTGAAAGAAGTGTCTTATGCTCACCAAGGCTGCTTTTATTTGATCAAAAAACAGTGCAAATCGTAATAATGTGAAATATTATTACAATTTATAATTTTAATATACTGTTCAGCAGCCATTACTCCAATCTTTAGTGTCACATGATCCTTCAGAAATCATTCTGTGTTGATTTGGTGCTTACGAAAACAGTTGTGCTGCTTAGTATTTTTGAGAAAACCATGATACGTTTTTTTTTTTCAGGATGCTTTGATGAATAGAAAGTTCAAAAGAACAAAATGTAATTATAATTTATTGCATCCTTGCTGAATAAAAGTAGTAATTAAAAAAAAAAAAACGTATCTCAAGACTTTTGAATCATGGTGTATATGAATGAAAACTGCATGTTTATCATTATCACTCCAGTGTAAATCTAGTCTCTGCTCATATTTGTATGTTATGCTCTTCTCTCAGATCCCCAGCTCAAAGGAAAGCATTTGGTGGTGTTATTCTGGCAGTCCTTTGTTCAGTATATGTGTCCTACCACAACTTGAGTCCTCTGACCTATGGCCAACCAGCATTATCGTCAGACGAGCTTGCTGCACTGCGCTGGAGAGAGAGTTGGGATATTCTCCTACGAAAACGCTGAAATCCATTTGTTTCTTTAAGAACGCAAACTTCAATAAGTTCACAATGATGTGAATGCTAAAGCCAAGGCATCTGGTAGTGCTGTTGGCTCTTCAGAGAGCTGTGAAATACGGTTTCTAGGGTCTTGTACCCAAACACAAAAATGTGAAAAACTCTACAATGAGAATTCATGCTGCTCAATCTCAAAACTCTAAACCAAATTAGTGCTTAATTTATCATGCTTTTATGTTTACATATTATTCTGTTCGTATGGCAATTTTATTGCATTGTTTTAGGGACTTGTTAAACTAATAAGATAGGTTGCATTTATTTGAATTTGTTTTTATTTAATCCTTGCACAACACTAAACAGTGAAACTTGAAAATATGGAATAAACTTTTTTTATATCCTCAAACTTTGGATTAGCCTATTCATAGCAGCCATTATTTACATTAATCCAACAAGATAGAATAGATAAGCATGCAAATGTTGAGTGGAGCGAGCACAGTTGTTCATTTAGGATATAGTGTTCCTCTCTTTGAGGGTGTTTAATACCTCGGCTTAGACTGTCAGTGTTCATAATTATCTCACGGTCATTCAGAGTTGAGTGAAGCGAGGGTTTTTAGCTGACTCTGCCAGTGGTCGTGCCACTGCTGCAGCTGTCTTTCCTGAGCGTCACACTCTTGCTGGGCTTTGAACAGCTCCTCCTTAACCCACTGCCCATAGTGTTGGGGGAAGAAGACGGTCGCACAAGCAGAACACTTTCAAAAATTCTATTTCATGCTCTTATCAGGCATGTTTAGACAAGAGCAACTTTATATCCAACTCATTTGAAATGAACTTACCTCATGCATGGCATCTCGCTCCTCAATGGTCTTAAGATGCCCTAGTGCGGTTTTAGCAGTTGTGATGGTGGCTGTTTCCTGAGATTGTTTGTGAAATGAGCTGTCATCAGTGGATCCGAAATAACAAATGCCTGACCATGTTCTACAAAACAACACATGCAATACAGCATTTAACATTCATAATTAATGTCCCATATACAGTAAAAAAAGTGGTGCTTGAAAGAAATTTCTATTTCCACACCTGCTGCCTTTCTGCATCAGAGTTCTGCTCTTGTCTTGCAGCAGAAGGTCAGTTTGTGTCTGGCGGATGAGTGTAGTAATATTCGCTTTCTTTTGTTCAGCATCTGCTTTTCCGAAAGACATTCAGGTTTAAGTCAGTAAATTAATGATTATCAATGCAATAAATATATATACTAATATAATAATAATATATAATATGTGACCCTGGACCACAAAACCAGTCTTAAGTTGCATGGGTATATTTGTAGCAATTGCTAAAAAATATACAACATATATATTTTTTTTAGTAAACACTTACATGAAAAAAATCTGATTACCTATTGCCTATAATTATATTCGTATTGCTTATAATGCATCAACACTGATCGAGACCCTATCAAACCTGTGCTGTGGCACCATCTACATTTACATACATTAATTCATAAACTTACATCCCACTTGAACCTCATGAATGGTTATGAGGTTGTCAAACTGGAAGAGTAAGGCCTCAGCCAACCTAGCAAGAGCAGTGACAAATTCTTCTGCATTTTTGAGAGCACAGGCCTGTCCAGAAACAAGAAGACCAAGTTTAACTTTTGTGATTTTTTAAAAAAGCAATAAAAGCAGTACAGCGATTATTTGAGTGAAAGTTTGAAACGATAAGTCTGTAACCTGAACTTCCTGTCTGGTATTCTGGATGGCTTGTCTCTGCTCTGTCTGTCTCTTCTCCTCAGCCAGCACCAGCTGATTCAGTTCTGTCTCACAGGCCGAATGGCTCAGATGCACACACAACTGACCACTGTGTTCCCTCTATGACAGCAGGCCACAAAACAGCACAAACCTAGTTACTACTCTTTATGAATAGCTACGGTTGCATGTATGTGTGCAATATTTCACATATATCTGGAGTAGATAACAGTACTCTTGCATTGTGACAGTTTAATGGCATCTTCCTCAGAGTGACTACATAGGAGGAACTTGATAGTATAGGATAATTTCCTCTGCTCTCACCATCGTTCTGCATTTGTTCACATGCCCTCTTTTGTTCACTCTGCTGCTGAGCTAGTTGAAACTGGTGTTGAATTTGTGTCATGCTTTGCGTCAGCTTCTCAAGATATTGATCTCTTAGTTTAGAAAAAAGCTTCTCTGGCACGCTGGATAAAAACTCCTCAATGGCCTTCAACTGCAGCTGAAATTCAACACAGAGTGAAAAGTGTCACATATATATATGTCATGAATATTAGAAATGCACATTGTTTTGTCTCGTAATCAGATCTCTGTTATTGTTATTACAGGATTGCAAGGCAGTATGGTACTGATATTTCAAAAACATTGTATATTAACTGTCGGTCATCATGTTTTCCAATCCTATGTGAGTATTTTTTTCTGTTGAAAATAAAAGAAGATATTTTGAAGAATGTGGGTAACCAAACAGTTGGAAAGATTTTAAATGATTTTTGGGTGAACTATCCCTTTAAGTTGTGACACAAGCAATACTGTTTCCAGTTATACAGGTGCATCTCAATAAATTAGAATGTCGTGGAAAAGTTCATTTATTTCAGTAATTCAACTCAAATTGTGAAACTCGTGTATTAAATAATTTCAATGCACACAGACTGAAGTAGTTTAAGTCTTTGGTTCTTTTAATTGTGATGATTTTGGCTCACATTTAACAAAAACCCACCAATTCACTATCTCAACAAATTAGAATACTTCATAAGACCAATAAAAAAAAAACATTTTTAGTGAATTGTTGGCCTTCTGGAAAGTATGTTATTCTAATTTATTGAGATGCACCTGTAAGCCTCTACTCGTTTCAATTGATAATACCCTCTCAAAAGCCATTTATGAGCACTATTTATTCGTATTGTAGAATTTGGACCAATCAGACACACCATTTTTTATTAGATTTAACAAATCAGTTATTCATTAGATTAACAAATAGTCACAGACCCCTCACCCAATAAACATACTGGGTGCCTAACAGCAGGTGTTCATCAATAATTCTCAATCATCACTCAATTACTAAACTAATCATCTCATTAACTTTAACACTGCTTCAGTGTTACTTTTTTAACACTCTGAATGTGGATTATATAAACACTGGGAGTGTTGATTTAACACTGGGGCTTTTACTGTGTACCATGTTTAGTATCTATGAATTCGTCTTCTGATGATCTAAACAAGAGTGTATATTATATGTTGGTACATAGGCAATATATTAGTGTTCTAAGAATTTTTTGTAGTTTTTGCATCAACACCCAATTGAATTACATATGCAAAATACCATGCTCTGAGACAAAGAGTCGTAAAATTTCCCTCCAAAAGGCACCATTCCTCATTGGCTCACTCAAATGCCAGAGGAGTGACCTCAATAGAAGATAAAGGCCTCACATCAGTGACCCGCCTTCAGTCAGTGGTTCTGTTAGATTCTGAGAAGATGAGGATGTGAGCTAGAACGCTTCTGCAACCCTTAAAGGGGTCATATGATGCGATTTCAATTGTTCCTTTCTCTTTGGAATGTTACAAGCTCTTGGTGTATAAAGAAGATCTGTAAAGTTGCAAAGACTAAAGTCTCAAATCCAAAGAGATATTCTTTATAAATGTAACCAGGTTGAAAAGTTGTTGTGTCACACATAAGACTGTTTTTTTTACACTCTGGTTTGAATGTACTGCACATAGAGCGTGTTTCATGTCTTTCTCATTGGTTGCTATAATGTTATGCTGGCCCTTTAAGAAACACGGCTGCAGGAGTGTCGTGAAGTGCCGCGAGAGCTGCGGATGAGCAGCGCGAGTTATCAGTGCGGGGTGAATGTTATCGAGGTCATTAAAATCTATAAATCACAAAATATAGAGAAATATGCACATACAGTGAGTTATAAACTCGTTCTCGGTGGTATGGTGACTCGGATGGCTGTGTAATTTTGCATATCAACAGCATTGCTGACGAACATGACCGTGTGGGGAAGCTATCCGTTTCTCACCAAAGCGTAAGTGTTGATGATATAATTTGTATCAGTGTACTGTTAAAAAAACTTCATTTATGCATAATTTAATGCAAACCAGTGTTAGTGAAACAGTTATTTTGTTTAGAGGGGAGAAAAGTGCTCCATAGACCCTTTGTGTTTCCGGTGCGAGTGTAAAGCATTCAAGTGAGTGTTGTTCACTTTTATTGATTGTAAAAGTGTTTATCAGTGTTTCATTGGAACGAGTGTAATGGTATTATTGTTCTAACATCATGTGTTCCAAATGTTAAGGAAAAGGTTTGTATTTTGTCCCTTTATCATCTGCAGAGGGAAATCGAGTCAGCATAGGCCGTGCTAGGGTGGTGATGAGCTGTAAGTTTTAATCATCAAATTCATTTTTGAAGTCCTATGAGTACTCATTTACTAATGTAAGGTTGACTGAGTGTTAAATTGTGCAATAGTGTTTGTAATGTATTAAGGATACCCAAAAATGCAACTTCTAATTTCCTTTCCATGTACTTTTTGTGTAATTTGAGTAGCCTTATTTGGTTTGACAACTTTGATTTGTTGACGGCTGTTACACTTGAGTACTACTGTTGGCTGGTTATTGTGAATGTGGGGAAAAAGAGGCACACTCATTTTGTTGTGAGATCAAACTTATCAAACTTTCAATGGCTGTATTTAAGTTGTAATTTTTCTGTCCAAATCCCCCAAATTTGCATACTTAATGCTGCGCTGTTCCAAGTGCGTTCTGGAATAAAAGGCCCCATTTAAATTTTTCATCCTGTGTCCGGTGTCACAAATTCATATCCCGGGCTACATACAGTGGGTACGGAAAGTATTCAGACCCCCTTCAATTTTTCACTCTTTGTTATATTGCAGCCATTTGCTAAAATC
>NW_015547685.1:1348230-1352110 GCF_001515605.1 Sinocyclocheilus anshuiensis
TCTGCGCAGAACCGATCACCGGTGATCACCGCGAGATGCATGCCGGTTAGAAAAGTGTCCGAGTTACGTCCGACTTGCTCTGATGTCATGCGTGTACCAAAAAACTCTCGCGACGGCGAGGCGGCTGTGTCGGATTGTGCAGTCGGGCACAGTTGCTCTCCACTGACTGCGCTGATCAAAAGCATGATGGGAAACGACTAACTGAAGACACAGCTTAATGCTCATTGGTTTAGACAACTGTGATGCTGCGTTCTCTTCTAAAATGTTTTATTTTTTATCTGATTTCATGTGATTGTATTTAAATTATGCATGAATATTCCCAAACACTATGACAGTGTGATCTCTGTGTGCGATATGTGATTGTTGTCATATTTCTATAAAAATCTAAAATACATGTTTGTATTAAAGTAAAAATGGATGATAAATACACCTTTCGTATGGAATTAAATAGCAAGCACTTTAAGTGTCTTGTTCATCATATTTATTTTCATATAAAGGTATCAGAACTGAAATTATATCATGTTTATAAGCAACACAGCACGTGAGTGAGAATAACGCGGTATCTGTCTTTGATCTCGTTGGTATCTGTTCCACTTTGAGAGGGCAGAACTCTCCGTCTTGATTGAGCTTATTTCACTCCTCCCCTCACTGCAGCCGCCTACTCTCACCTACATTTCAGGCAAGGCGAGGCGCATCTCAAACAAGCCTAATGTTCCACGTGAAGTGGAGGATCGAGGTAATTAAAATCCATTAAATCACAAAATATAGAGAAATATGCACATACAGTGAGTTATAAACTCGTTCTCGGTGGTATGGTGACTCGGATGGCTGTGTAATTTTGCATATCAACAGCATTGCTGACGAACATGACCGTGTGGGGAAGCTATCCGTTTCTCACCAAAGCGTAAGTGTTGATGATATAATTTGTATCAGTGTACTGTTAAAAAAACTTCATTTATGCATAATTTAATGCAAACCAGTGTTATTGAAACAGTTATTTTGTTTAGAGGGGAGAAAAGTGCTCCATAGACCCTTTGTGTTTCTGGTGCGAGTGTAAAGGATTCAAGTGAGTGTTGTTCACTTTTATTGATTGTAAAAGTGTTTATCAGTGTTTAATTGGAACGAGTGTAATGGTATTATTGTTCTAACATCATGTGTTCCAAATGTTAAGGAAAAGGTTTGTATTTTGTCCCTTTATCATCTGCAGAGGGAAATCGAGTCTGCATAGGCCGTTAACGTGTACATGTGCTAGAGTGGTGATGAGCTGTAAGTTTGAATCATCAAATTCATTTTTGAAGTCCTATGAGTATTCATTTACTAATGTAAGGTTGACTGAGTGTTAAATTGTGCAATAGTGTTTGTAATGTATTAAGGATACCCAAAAATGCAACTTCTAATTTCCTTTCCATGTACTTTTTGTGTAATTTGAGTAGCCTTATTTGGTTTGACAACCTTGGTTTGTTGATGGCTGTTCCACTTATGTGTTTATTTGTTTTCCAGCATGAAAGGCTACTACTGTTGTCTATGTTAGCTGGTTATTGTGAATGTGGGGAAAAAGAGGCACACTCATTTTGTTGTGAAGATCAAACTTTATTATTCTCAATGGCTGTATTTAAGTTGTAATTTTTCTGTCCCAATCCCCCATTCCAAGTGCAGTCTGGAATAAAAGGCCCCATTTAAATTTTTCATCCTGTGTCCGATGACACAAGTTCATATCCCGGGCCACAGAGATTTTGGTACCAGGAGTGGGTTTTCCATTGCTAATTTTGGGACATTTTCGACAGTCAGGTAGAGTAAGAGGAACATAGACAACGGTAATGGTGAAAAGAGGTCGAGTAACAGTGCCAAAGAGGTCGACGACGGGAAGTGTGGCATGCCTTGAAAGCCTGCGGGGAAGCAAGGGACCAGCTTTCGGAAACGCAGGGGGGTGTTCACTTCACCGCTGAGATCGTTGGCAAAGGAGACTGTGAGGAATCGTCTCTTCAGGTTGCACTGCAGTGACTGTGACTGTTTTATGACTGTGTGCCATTCAAGATAGAGACTTCATATGAATATGGATCAGGACGATGATGTGTCGGCTGCTCGGGCTGGAACCAGTCATGATGTGGATAGGGCTGGGGCTGCGAGTCATGGAGATGAAGGTAATCCGGTGGCAGAACTCCAATCACAAATATTGGAGCTAGGTCGAAGACACGACCAAGTAATGTCAACCCTTGCTAATATGAGTAATGTTGCCACTAGGTCGTATGTTTATATTCCAAGGGAGCGTCAAATTGTGCCCTTCAGTGGTGATTATGTTAAAGATGGTCAGTCCGTCGATGAGTTCATTGATGAGGTTGAACGTGTAATTCGGGTAAGGGGTTTGAACACTGATGACCAAGTTGATTTCATACTTTCGCATTTAAGAGGTTCAGCCCTAGACGAAGTTAAACTGCGAATGGGGGGAGAGACCAAACAACCCAGTGATCTGTTTTCATACTTGCGGGGGGCCTTTAGGGAGAAACGCACTACACCTCAGTTGTTGCATGCTTTTTATGCCCGCGGCAGTTAGAGGGAGAAGACTTCCGTGACTTTTCTCATGCTCTCTCTCAGCTGCTGAATTCTGCTCTCCAACAGTCCCACAATGCTGTGTCTGATCCCCAGCTCGCTTTAAGAGATCAGTTCATCGAAGGCATAAGAGACACTACTCTGCGTAGAGAGCTACGCAAGCTTGTCAGAGAAAAGCCTCAGTCCACCTTATTTGATGTCCGCGAAGAGGCCATGATGTGGGTTGGGGAGGACAGGCCCCATGGCGCTAATGTGGCCAGGACTCGGAATATTGTGAGTACATGTTCTGGGGAGATGGCAGAGCTTTCCATTTCAGTCAGTTCTGCACAAAGTGACATAACGGTGGCCTTGCAGGAGGTAGTAAAAATTATCACTCAGCAGGGTAAAGCTATCGGAGAACTCACTAATGCCGTTCGTGAATCACTGTACAAAAGGCCCATTCCAGTGGTAGCCAGAGTGGAAAGCCCAAAGTCAAGCCCAAGTATACAGATGATGGCCAACCCATCTGTTTAAGGTGTGAAGGGGTGGGGACATGTAGCTAGACAGTGTCCTGTACCACGTAGTTCCAAAAGCCAGTCCACTGCCTCCACAGGTTCTGTGGAGCAGGGAAACGGGGCCCCTCCATTGCTGTGAGCCGAGCAATGCGAGGAAAACCAGAAGGCTCAAGATGTAGTACATTAACCAAAGAACGTTTCCTGGAGCGATCCACCTTTCATGAACATCTGGTGCACCTTGAAACGGTGTTTAAGATGTTGAAAGAAACTGGGCTGAAGGTGAAAATAGAAAAGTGTAATTTCTTGCAGACAGAAGTGAGATTCCTTGGCCATCAAGTTTCAGCTCAAGGTGTGAGTACAGACCCTGATAAAATAAGTGCAGTTCGGGAATGCCAGTCCCTAGCACTCTCAAGGAACTCAGATACTGTGATCGCATATGCCAGTAGGAGGTCGAGAGGGGCTGAGAAAAATGATCAAAATTACAGCAGCATGAAGCTGGAACTGTTAGCGTTTAAGTGGGCAGTCACTGACAAGTTCTGAAGTTATCTGCTGGGGTCCAAATTCACCATCATAACAGACAACAACCCCCTCTGTCACCTCACGACTGCCAAATTAGGAGCCATTGAACAGCGTTGGGCTGCCCAGCTTGCTGTTTTTGATTTTGAAGTCAAATACCGTCCTGGACGATGCAACACTGCTGCTCATGGCCTTTCCAGGATACCAGGATCCAGTGAACCAGACTCTGAGAGCGAAGACGCAGAGTATGATGGCTGCGTGGCGATCTGTAACTCGCTCAGGACAGGAGCCGCTCTGGGGCCAGACCTGTTAGCAGCTGGTGC
>NW_015547685.1:1352255-1354972 GCF_001515605.1 Sinocyclocheilus anshuiensis
AACCGCTCTGGGGCCAGATCTGTTAGCAGCTGGTGTAGAGTACAGCAAAGTCAGACAGCTGCAGGCGTCCTTGGCTGGAGAAGATGATGTTGTGGGTGAGAATACTCCCACTTTGCCAGGGTATTCAAAGGCAGAACTTCGTCAGTTTCAGGAGTCGGATCCAACGCTCAGTGTGTTCAAGAAGTTCTGGAGTCGACAAAAGAAACCTACCAAGCCAGAGAGGTTAGGTTTGCCCAGATCCGTGTGTTCCCTGTTGAAACAGTGGCCAAAGATCAGAGAAAAAGATGGTCTCTTATACCGTGTAATCGAAGACCGTGTAATATAAGACATACTGGGGAATGTCACCAGCTGCTATTGCCCACCTGCCTGACAGATCAAGTCCTGAAAAATGCCCACGATCAGATGGGTCATCAGGGGATCGAGAGAACCTTAGGCCTGTTGAGGCAGAGCTGTTTCTGGGGAGGAATGTATGAGGATGTGGAACAGTGGGTGAAGCAATGTCAACGCTGTGTGTTAGCAAAGATGCCGCAACCCAAGATTAAGGCACCTTGGGCTTCATTCTTGGCCTCCCGGCCACTGGAGGTTGTAGCAGTCGACTTTACAACCCTTGAACCAGCCACAGATGGGCGGGAAAATGTTCTAATAGTGACTGATGTGTTCACAAAGTTCAGTCAAGCATTTACCACTCGTGACCAGAAGGCCGAGACCACCGCCAAGATCCTCCTCAGAGAATGGTTCCTGAAGTATGGAGTTCCCCAACGACTACACTCTGATCAGGGCAGGAACTTTGAAAGCGCTGTGATTGCGGAGCTCTGTAAGTTGTATGGGGTCAAGAAAACTCGCACAACCCCGCATCACCCCCAGGGCAATCCACAATGTGAAAGGTTCAATAGAACCCTTCATGACCTCTTGAAGTCCCTCCCGCCTGAAAAGAAGTGCAGGTGGCCGGACCATTTATCTGAGCTTGTTTATGCATATAACATAACGCCACACTCATCCACAGGGTACTCACCGTACTATCTGTTGTTTGGGGTCCAGCCACATCTGCCAGTTGATGCTCTGTTGGGCCAGGAGCCGGTAACAGAAGATAAGCCTGACTGGTTAAAAGTGCACCAAGAACGTCTCCGAGATGCCCATGTTCGAGCAAAGGAATATGCTGAACGGAAAGCTGCGGAAAGAGCAAGGCAGCATGAGGAGAAGGTATATTGCCCAGCTGTAGAGGTGGGGCAACATGTGTACCTGCGACACCGCCCACCTGGACGAAACAAGATTTAGGACGCCTGGTCTCCCACTGTGTACAGAGTGTTAGAGGTTCAAGGGGCTACGTACGCTGTGGAGCCTGTTGAAGGGGGTTCAGCAAAGAGAGTGCACAGATCCAACCTCAGGCTTTGCACTAATCCATTCCCAGTGCCAATGCCAAGGTGTAGAAAACCACCTGTCCGAGATGTAATGACCTCAGGTTCAGAGCCAGAGATGCCATCACTGGAGGCAGAGTGTGTTCTAGTGGAGGAGGTACTGTGTCCTAGGGAGAAAGCAACAGCAGCTTCAATACCTGAGTGTGCAGAACAGCCAGTTCCTGAGCCCAGAGACTGTTTGAATCATCAGGTGGAGCATCCCGCCAGGAGGGGTGACTGTGCCAGATCTGAGAATCAGGAGACAACTGATGATACCCTGGAAGTGACTTCAACATCTGTTGAGCCAGAAGCGGAAGGTGTCCACTTACCTGTTGAGGATCCAGCGATGAGACCTGTGCCTACTCCTAGGAAAATAAAAGGAAGTGTTGGGCAAGAAGAGAATTGTCCCACTGTGCGTAAAACGCAGAGGACAACTGCAAGAGTACACAATAACCCATACCGATTGCCCAAATCTGCATGCAATGCAGTGTCTTTCAGTCCTGATGTGCTCTCCCAGGTGCTAGCTGGAATGGTCCTTTATACCACAGGGCAGCTTCAAGGGGGGCAAGATGATTAGTGTTGATAGTCACCGAAGACGTTGACATTCAGCAGGGGAGAGTGTAACCAGGTTGAAAAGTTGTTGTGTCACACACAAGACTGTTTTTTTTACACTCTGGTTTGAATGTACTGCACATAGAGCGTGTTTCATGTCTTTCTCATTGGTTGCTATAATGTTATGCTGGCCCTTTAAGAAACACGGCTGCAGGAGTGTCGTGAAGTGCCGCGAGAGCTGCGGATGAGCAGCGCGAGTTATCAGTGCGGGGTGAATGTTCCACGTGAAGTGAAGGATCGAGGTCATTAAAATTCATTAAATCACAAAATATAGAGAAATATGCACATACAGTGAGTACAAAATAATGTTCTTTTTAGCAACATCATATGACCCCTTTTAGTCTGCACAAGGCTTCGGCCTTGTCTTTACATTCACCAACGATCCTTGGATCTCAGTTGACGTCTCTCTTAGCTCTTCATCATCTTCATCTGGGAGAAAACTCCCCCGACCACCACAGAGTCAGAAAAACATATTTTTGGAGTTCATCACTCTTCAAACCCAGAAGAAGGTGATCGCGACTCCTACACCACCGAACCTCCAAACCATCAAGACTTTCATCCGAGATTTAACTAAACGAAACAGAGGTTTAGAATAAGCTGTAGACCCCGTTCTTAAACGGCGCTGATGGTTCTACTCAGGTGGTTAACTTAACTGACTCTTTTCATAGCTTCATTCTCTGGTTTTCCTGATGGTTTCATCCATCAAGTCTC
>NW_015547685.1:1355278-1362305 GCF_001515605.1 Sinocyclocheilus anshuiensis
ATTTATATACATTTCCCTTTTGAGCTAATTTGCTACAGTATCATATATTTAACTAGGCTTTTAAAAACTCGTGGCATACAATACAGTCTCCATTCTCACTGTGTCGCGAACACCAATGTTTTAACAATTCATAAAAGATTGCCATCTGAGATTTCAGTATGCTAAAGGTTAGGATCATGATTTTTTCAGTAATATAACTGCACACCATGAGTGTATATTAGCACTGCTTTTTTTGTTTGTTTTTTGTTTTTGACACGATAGCATCCGAGCATCTGGACCCGGAAACAGTGACCTGTGATGTCAGACTAAACAATCGGATAGCATCATCATCATCTGTGACAATCATAACAAATGCATATTGCTTTGTAATTGGTCTACTTTTAGGGCAATATTCCATGGGTTAACCTTGCAGGCATCTGTTGTGGTAATCATGTGACTGTCTCTGGTAGATAAGAAGTCTTTTGTGTATCTCCTCTGCACACTGATCAAATGTCTCCTGCAGTTGCTCAGGCCGAGTAATGGGGTGGCGCTCTTTCTTCTTATAGTACTCCTGACTCCTGTTTTAACACCTTATTTGCTTAATACAAAAAAAAAATTTCATAGCACCTCTGCCACCAAGAGGAGAATATCATTGGCTTTCCACAGAATACTGGTGATTGAGGCTTTAAAGGGAACACTGAGAAATGCAAAAATATTCAAAGAACGTGAAATTAACATGGCAAAATAAAAATAAAAAAATATTACGTAAAATAAGCAAGTGCACTGATCTGTCCTGCTGCTCTTCAGGTTTTGAGCCAAAAATAAGGAACTTCTTATCAAAGCGGTTGGGTTTGGAGAAACTTCTTAAACTGACAGAAATGTTTCAAAGAAATTATTAAACATTTTGTATCATAAATGTCCATTTTATATGATCACTAAATTGAAAGTATGCTAATTATTATATTATTACAGCTCATTTTCTAAGTGTTCAGATTTTTTTTTTTTATTACTATGTATTTTTTTTTTAATAGAACTATATTACTATATTATCACCGGAGGAGAGAGACAGCCACTTCTCTAATGGCATTTCCCAAATTTCAAATTTCCCAAACATCATATTTGAAATGTCAAACCTCTGTGTGGTCATTGACTCCACTGACTTTCTGCCCAGAGTCTCTATTCCAGACTGACTGGGGCTCTTTCCTGACCTCCAATCTGATCCAAGAGGGGAATTTAACCTTGCTGAAGGCAAAGAATTTACAATGTTTAGAAGAACCCACAAAAACTAGTCACAGATGAGCGTAAAAAGGCAAACTAATAACACCACAACAGCAGTATTAAATGATGAGGACACATAAACAATCCAACCTGCTGAAGGGCATCTTTCTATTGGGTCAACGTTTGCCTCCTTGAGGTCTTGTGCTTTGCCTACCCTGTACGCCAGAAACAGACATGTACGTCATGAGAAGTAGATTATTTCCTCTTTTTTTTTTGAAGTTTTAATTTGACCTATACAGCACGTGTTCCTTTGAGGGCATTACAAATAGTCGCCCACAACAGGTGATAACAAACTGGTGTGTATGAATCTTTTACTTTAATTATTTGCTAATAATCCCAAACAATCTACAATATACAACAATGACATCAGGGAACATTTAAAATTTGGAGGACACTGACTTGAGTAGGCCTTTGATAACCCCCACTGCCGCATCATCCAGGAAGGACACTCCAATGTAGGATGGAGCAGGCCATCTCCAGGACTGCCTGTTTTTTCCTGTATACGGGACCTGGGCTGAGCTGCAACTGCAAAAGCCCCCTGAAGCAGAGTCTGTGGTCGGGGGACAGCCATAGTGGCATCCTATAAAAATATATCAGACTATTATCATCCATTTCTACAGGGATTACATTTCAATATGCCTATAGTATCAGAATATTTAATGCCATACCAAGAAGCAGTCAAAGTACTGACACCTCTTCTTTAGTTCCTCCATCAGAGTTGTTGTTAAACTGGTTATCTCCACTATGGTTACAATCTACAATACAAAATGTTTTCTGTAGACCAGTATTATAATGACATAAATGTGAATCTTATAATATATTTGGCTGTTTACCTTCTTATCGGAGCTGGGTTGATCATACTCCGCAGTCATTTCCTTTAAATTAGTCAGCATGTTGTCAATCATCTTTTTCTGCATGCTACTCTTCAAAGCCTAAGCAGGTAAATACAAATTCAAAAGATTATAATCCCAAACAATCTACAATATACAACCCATTAAGTTTGCGGATGACACGACTGTAGTGGGTCTCATTAGCAACAAAGATGAGACAAACTATAGGAGCGAGGTGAGCCGCCTGGCCGGGTGGTGCAGTGACAACAATCTCTCTCTGAATGTGGAGAAGACGAAGGAGATTGTTGTTGACTTCAGGAGAGTGCGCACTCAGCATGCTCGACAATAAAGCAGACTTGACTTGACTTGATTATGAATGGCAGACAGAGGGATGGAAAAGAAATAAGAGTAAACTATATACTTAAAATACCTCGCCTTTGATCTGGACTGGCGTGTTTTTAAAAATTTGTTGCAGTTTTTCCAGAAACTTAAGATCGATAGCGAGGAAACTGAATTTTTCCTCAAACTTCCCGAGTATGTCTTTGGCCTGAGGAAAAATGGATTCTCACTGTTACTTCCTTTCAAAATAATACATCTTTAATGTGTGATCACAATGATCGACTTATGAGCTGAAAATCTCAACCTGCTCAAGACACTTTGTTTCTCTTTCTTCCATGTCCTGTATTATGGCCCACTCTGCAGAATCAATGCACTTGTCCATTCCAGATGTGACTGAAAGACTTCAATTTCTTGGGGTGTAAAATCCCCCCCCCCCCAGAAAACAATCTTGTGAAAAAGACATCAATGAATAATAATATATTAAAATGTTATGTATCAAATTCACTGCAAAACACAACACCGCTAATTACTTATACCGAAAATAGCAATGGCATACTTGAAAGATCTCATTATCTGAACATTTGCATCCCTCAGGCCCTCCAATCTAAACTCCATCTTCTGTCTGAAGTCTCTTTATAAAGTCTGGATGATACTGATGTGCTAGTTCAGGTTGGTTTGAAGCGAGGTACGAAGTTTATTTATCCTGTGAATAAAAATGGCCAGAATAAGTAGACTGTGTATAAACTGTACACATAATTACCACTAAACATAGTTTATTTGCATTTATTTACTTTTCAGAATTAGTGGCAAAGGTCAAATCTTTCTCTCTATTGTAGATTTGCATTAGGAAATCTTCAGTCAGTTTATTTTGCTGGATCTGTAACTCCTGTACTTCTGTCCGGCAGTTTTCTAGGACGTCCAGTATACCCTTGCAGTGTCGCTCCATCTGTTCTCGATGTAGCACTAGTTCAGCTGCCCAAGTAATAAACAGTTTTATGAAATGCCAGATTGAAACATTTTACTTATCTCTTGTGAAAAAGAAGTATGCATTTATTGAATTGAATGTGCACTTGTAGAATACTTCAATCCTTAAGGTATATTTAAAAAAAAACTGTACTAATAATATTAATGAAATAATAAAAATGTACCTAAAAAAATCCTACTTTTGTAAAAAAACGATAAAATGTCAGAAAACATTACATTAAGTTTTTATTATTATATAAATATATTATTCCTGTAATAAATACTCTTTTTATAAATATGCTAAAGCAAGGGCTGTTATACTACTCCAAATAAGTAACAGCCAAAATGGCTTTGGATATGATGAGAGGACAAACCTGCTCTGACATTGTAAATGTCCACCTCTATTCTTGCAGCACGAGGTTGGTGGAGCTGCAGACGAAGATCCAGCTCAGCTTTCAGTTTCTCCTTCTTGGCTTCCACAACAGTCATAGTTTTGGTTAGAGTAATATGAAACCTCTCTTCCAGATGGCTGAAAAATGTTTGTCTTACACTTTGATGGAGCAACACAACAGAGGTTTTTTTTTTATATTAATTTCTTTTGTTACTCTATGTTACCCACTTATACAGGTCCTATATATATATATATATATATATATATATAACAATTTAAAAAAAGTAAACAGAAAGAAGTAAATTAGTAAATTATAGAAAAGAGAACATGGAGTTTTTTTTTATTGCACAATATTCATTTCCGATTCAAATTTCATCACTCAAACTTATGGCTCTCATTTTGTTGATTATAAGTATACTGTTTTCTTGTACTATGAATAAATAGTGGAAGAATGCAAGACACCAAAGCATTATTCCATCCTATCATTTTTACTGTAGAAATGTAGAACTTACTCTTTTAGCAATTCAACAATGAATGATTTACAAAAATGTCTAGGTTTTCTTTATTTTGTTGATTTTTTTATTTTTATAGTGAAGTTCAAGTAGATTAAGGTACAAAAAACAACAACAACAAAAATCTCAAAGAAATCTAAATGTGTGTTACCCATTAACCTCTTCCAAATAGTTTAGTGTCTTTTCTAAGGAGGCTTTCAGAGCTTCTTCTGAGCTTTCCTGCCTGAGTTTGTCCAACATCATATCAAGTTGGGCCTCTTTTCTCTGTTGTATGAGACATTTGACAGCTTATATCCATGTTCAGCACAAGTTAACAACTAACATTCACAGAGGAAATAGCGTGTAAGACTAGAAATCAGTGTAATTTTACTGTACTTTTAATGTTAGATCTGACGGCAGCGTTTGATACGATTGACCATCAAATACTTACATCTCGTCTTGAAACATCTGTGGGTATCTGTGTAAATGCCTTAAAATGGATAAAGTCATATTTTCAAAATAGGAGTTTTTCAGTCTGCATGGGAGAGTTTGTATCGGCATTGGCACCCATTTCTTGTGGTGTCCCGCAAGGCTCAATTTTAGCACCTTTTTTCTTTTCTCTGTATATGCTACCTTTAGGATTGATTTTGGATAAATATGGTGTGTCGTTTCATTCTTACGCTGATGACACTCAGTTGTATTTGTCTTTTAACCCAAATTCTTCCAGTGCCTTGGGGCGTTTGTTGGCCTGTGTAGATGAGGTGAAGTCTTGGATGTCTGCTAACTTTCTGAGTCTTAATTAATCGAAAACAGAGATCATTATATTTGGTCCCTCTGAAATGAGCGATACGGCTGGGGTTAACTTGGGAACATTAAGCCCTTTTAGGAAACATCAAGTAAAAACTTTGGGTGTGATCTGTGACAGTGCTTTAAAATTTAACTCTCAAATAAGTGAAGTTGTCAAAGCTAGTTTCTACCAATTAAGAATGATTAGTAAGATCAAGCCTTTCTTAGCACGTATAGACTTGGAGAAGCTTATTCATGTTTTTATTTTTTCTCGATTAGATTATTGCAACTCACTTTATTACAGTACTCAAAGAAAACTTTTGGACAGATTACAAATGGTTCAAAATTCAGCCGCAAGACTACTGACAGGTACTCGGAAGTATGACCACATTACCCCTGTTTTGAGATCATTGCATTGGTTACCAGTACCTTATAGAATTAATTTTAAGATTTAAATTTTTGTTTTTAAATCCCTGGGTGGTATAGCCCCTCCATATATTGCTGATCTTATTCATGTTCAAGAATCAAAGAAATCATTATGATCTAATGGACAAAATCTCCTACATGCTCCTCGATCAAAATTAAAGTTCAGAGGTGACACCCATTTCTTGTGGTGTCCCGCAAGGCTCTATTTTAGCACCTTTTTTCTTTTCTCTGTATATGCTACCGTTAGAATTGATTTTGGATAAATATGGTGTGTCGTTTCATTCTTACGCTGATGACACTCAGTTGTATTTGTCTTTTAACCCAAATTCTTCCAGTGCCTTGGGGCGTTTGTTGGCCTGTGTAGATGAGGTGAAGTCTTGGATGTCTGCTAACTTTCTGAGTCTTAATTAATCGAAAACAGAGATCATTATATTTGGTCCCTCTGAAATGAGCGATACGGCTGGGGTTAACTTGGGAACATTAAGCCCTTTTAGGAAACATCAAGTAAAAACTTTGGGTGTGATCTGTGACAGTGCTTTAAAATTTAACTCTCAAATAAGTGAAGTTGTCAAAGCTAGTTTCTACCAATTAAGAATGATTAGTAAGATCAAGCCTTTCTTAGCACGTATAGACTTGGAGAAGCTTATTCATGTTTTTATTTTTTCTCGATTAGATTATTACAACTCACTTTATTACGGTACTCAAACAAAACTTTTGGACAGATTACAAATGGTTCAAAATTCAGCCGCAAGACTACTGACAGGTACTCGGAAGTATGACCACATTACCCGTTTTGAGATCGTTGCATTGGTTACCAGTACCTTATAGAATTAATTTTAAGATTTTAATTTTTGTTTTTAAATCCCTGCATGGTATAGCCCCTCCATATATTGCTGATCTTATTCATGTTCAAGAGTCAAAGAGATCATTACGATCTAATGGACAAAATCTCTTACATGTTCCTCAATCAAAATTAAAGTTCAGAGGTGACCGCGCATTTGCGGTAGCTGCCCCAAGGCTTTGGAACAGTTTGCTAGTGTCTTTGCGACAATTATCATCTCTTGATGAATTTAAGAAGCAGTTAAAAACATTTTTTTTTCATTAGCCTTTGATCAGGGATGAGTGCTGAGGTATTGTCGCTGTAGTTACCTTTTTGGATCTGTCTTGTATGGTGTGTATTGATGTTTTTTCATGGTTATTTATTTGCTATTATACTCTTTTAATTGAACTTACTGTACAGCACTTTGGTCAACTTAGTTGTTTTATTAGGTGCTGTAGCGTCTGGACCAACCAGACACACAATTTGTTTAGTTATATTTAACAAATACTCTGTAACACCCCTCAGTCAACAAACCAACTACGAGGGTCGATGGACCGTTCCCCCGAAATGCATCTAACACCTCAGAAAGGCAGAACAGGCCTCTGGTTCCATGGCAACCAATGCTGATACCACTGGTTTTATTGCCGAAAGGAATGCGGGCAGAGAAACTCACAATTCATTTACCCTTAGGAAAGACACACAATGCCCATAAAAATGGACTCTT
>NW_015547685.1:1363637-1365431 GCF_001515605.1 Sinocyclocheilus anshuiensis
AATTCATAGGAAAACCTTTCTTTGAATGAACACACATATCCTTCAGGTCATTGTGTATACCATTACTGTTCTTGTATATTGTCTGTTGTATTGTATGCTGTTTTATGCATGTTATGATGGATCACTAGTTAATATAAGCTCACCTATATCATGTTTGGTCTCTATGAATTCACCTTCGGATGATCTAATTGAGAGTGCATATTACATGCTGATCCCTATGCAACATATTAATGTTCTAAGAATCTTTACTAGTTTGTGCATTAACACCCAATCAAATTACATATGCGAAATACCATGCTTGGAGACAAAGAGTCATAAAACTCTCCAGTATTTCCAACCTCCCGCTTGGAATTTCAGCCTTTCTCATTGGACAAGCTCATCCTGAGAGGCGTGAATCTTCTCAGACCTTAAAGGCCTCACATCAGTGACCCGCCTCCAGTCTGTGGTTCTGTTAGATTCTGAGAAGAGATGAGCTACAACACTCCTAAGGACACCCTAAGTTTGCGCCAGGCTTCGGCCTTGACTTTCCATTCACCGGGATTCTCTGACTCAAACTGGTTCTTTTTCATCAACCAACTTCAGCAAAGATCAACTTGAGCCTTCAGATTGCATCAGGACTCTCTTTCAGACAGACAAGTGCAAGTATCAAACTTAGTCTTATTAATTGATACATTAAGTATCATTTGCACCTTTTTACAAAGGTGTGTTTGAACTAAGAAACTGATGTTTCCTTCAGGCTGTAGATCAGCTGCTTTAACCCTCCAACTGTATGCGTGTGTGTGTGTGTGTGTGTGTGTGTATGTGTATGTTAGACTAGTTTAACTAGTTTAAGTCCGAGGGTGTTTTGGGGCCTGGAAAAGTTTTGACATGCCCTGACATTTGTGCTTTTTTCAGTATCTTAAATACACATTAATGACTAAAGTCTGATTACACTGTAATCAGCACAAACTGTGCTACAATAATACACGAGCAGCATGAATATAGCCTACATGTTTGTGTTTTTGAGAAAACATTTATGCATGGTTAGTAAAAAATGAAAATTTTTAAGTCATTAAAATAAGGCCATAAAACTCATACATAACATTTGTTCACAAGACTTTTGAGAACTGGATGTGATAGACTAGAGTTTTTACTATAAAATGATGTGAAAATCATCCTGCTCAATCATTCACAAAAAAACTATATATTGATTAACTTTTGTAAGACATTTTTGTGTTAGAAAGGCGTATGAGAGGGAGTGACAATGGCCATGAATATTAGTGATTCACACCTGAGAGACAAAGGGCCCTCCCCTAATGGCCCATCAGTGTGACTGTGACTGAGGCAGGTAAGAAAGAATGTGAGGAGATTGAAATAATGAGGGCTTTAGTTATTTGTATTTTATTTACAACACAGCATAATCAAAATATACACAGTGAAGGTCAAAGACACATTAATGAGCCCACTGATCTAAACACTGAGACTTGAACAGTCACGCACCTTTATGCCATTCCTTACAAAGTCCTAAGAGGCCATGGATTATTAATATTTTTCTTTTTTGTTTTCTCGTGATCTCAACATAACAAAAGTTGATTTCTCGTGATCTCGACATAGCAAAAGTTTTTATTTTTTCTCGTGATCACGACTTAATATTTTCTTGTGATCTCAACATAACTGTGACGAGAGGGGCGGGGCCGAGAGCCGTGGGAATGGAGCGAGGCTGGTGGAGTAAATGCTAATGAACGACACCTGCGCCACTCACCGGTCTCGAGTCCCACGGAGGAGCTCCGGAAGGATAAAAGGAGGAGTGACGAC
>NW_015547685.1:1365492-1377929 GCF_001515605.1 Sinocyclocheilus anshuiensis
GTGTGTGTGTGTGTGTGTGTGTGTATGTGTATGTTAGACTAGTTTAAGTGTTTATGTAGTTAATAAAGTCTTACTTGTATCACACTTGGCGTTGTTCATTGTTTGCTCATAACTGGTGTCCCTAATCATGCAGATTTTTGCTACATGCTCTGAGTAGTATTGTACAGTAAGAAAGTTATTTTCCTTAACCAGGAAATTAACGTTCTTAGAATTAACAGACAGTTGACACTGAGAGGTCAAATGAATGCTTACAGCAGATCTAAATATTTATAATTAATTATAACTAGTTATGATTAATTATTCATATTTCCCCTTTGAGCAGATTCGCTACAGTGCTTTATAAATAAAGTTGGCGTGTTTCATTTCTCACCTAAGAATCTCCAGCATTTAGATGCATTTCTCACTCTGTGTTTTCTGATCTGACTTCAAAGCGCTCAGAGTATCTTGAATGTTTTTAGGATTCTGAATGTGAGGGATGTTCATAACGTCTCTGCAGGAAGAACATAAACATGGGTATATGTTGTATTTTAGACAAGTCCCCTGTATGATTTTATGATGGCCCTGGCAGGATTCTTAACCAGCAAAACTCCCATTGGCAACTATTTTCATCAGAAAGATCAGGCACTTTGTTGGTAAACAACATGGCATTACTTTTATGGCAAGGGAATTTTCACAGTTTTTTTTATATCAGACATACTTGAACTGGGTAACTGCATCATTAAGTTTTATTTTTTTCCAATTTTGGAGCGTTTCCTCCCATCTCAGCCTTTGGAAAATGTCCATCTGCAAATGTTTCTCCATCAAATTAAAACACAGTTTGGCCAAAGCACGTCGATTTGCTAGCAGAGCTTGGTTTATCATCTATGGAAAACATGGATTAATGATAAAAGAAAAAACTGCCGATAACATACAAATACATTTTTGTCATGTAGACTATACTACCATGGCTTCATTGTCAATCAGTCTGTGGAGATCACATGGCATCAAATAACTGATTTTCTCCAGTTTTGTGGTGGACTTTTTCAGTAATGCTGAAATCTAAGAAAGAGGGACAAATAAGCAGCATTACTAATCTAACGACTGTGGGACATATGCTTACTTATTATATAGACCACATACCATAGCTTTTCTCTCAGATTCATATTTGGAATATATCTCGTATAGCTCTTTAATCCGCTTTCTTTTCAAGGAAGATTCATGGCTGACTTTGTTCCAGATCTCATGCATGTCCTTTAAAAGACAAAGGATGAATAACAGTTGAGTGATCCTACACTCATTTACTTAGTAATGCTGAATTTGAGCAGTAAGTAAGTATTGTATATGACATTTGGTCCTCACCTGATAGCTGTATGCTGTCAAATCAGAGATGATTTGATTTCAATGTTTTGCATAAGGCTTTCAATATTGTCATTATGCTCTGACAATCTGAGAAGAATATCCTTTCCCGTCTGTCTAAATAAAGGTTTGAAACCCTAAATGCAGAAATGTCACAATATAAGGCACCTTTGAGAGATATAATTAGTAATACTGCTACAGTGATTAAACACTAGATGGAGAATAGATTAACTGGGCTCTACATAAGAATAAACACATCTTGGCAATAAATATAGAAGTGTGTACCACACTGATGCTGGAGAGATCTGTCTGCAACTGAGAAACAGCTTCACTGTGATCCCTTCGCCTTTTCTACACAAGACGATTAATGATACCTGAGTTTTTTTTTCTCTGGAACTACAGACAAAACAGAATCACAAAAAATTGACTTTTAGTTCCAAAAAACTTTTGGGAAAGATGGCAAAACATTTTTGTTCTTAGACATTATTAGATAACATCACATTATTAGGACATGCATTAGACATACATAAATTGTATAATGTCAATCAAACAATTTTGAAGTATTTTGCAATTATTTTATGTTATACAATTTATTTATTATTATTGAAAAGAAATCTGGCAAAACGTCTTACTGAGTTTCACTGTCTTTTTGAGTTTATTTATTTTTTCTTTGACTGAAAATTAACAAATGATGTTTAACCGAATATTTGTGTTTTTACATACACTACCATTCAAAATTTTGGGGACAGTAAGATTCTTTTTTTTTTTTAATTAATACTTTCAAGTAGCAAGGACACACTGACAGTAAAGACATTCATAATATTACAAAATATTTTAAATAAATGCTGTTCTTTTGAACTTTCTATTCATCTAACAATCCTGAAAAAAGTATAATGGTTTCCACAAAAATATTACGCAGCTAAATTGATATTAAGATATGCTTGTCTGTTGTTGGACTAGGAAATGCATATCAGAAAGATTTATGTGACACTGAAGACTAAAGTATGGCTGCTGAAAATTCAGCTTTGTCATCACAGAAATAAATTACACTTTAAAATATTTTCAAATAGAGAAACGTTATTTTACATTTTTTAAGTATTTTATTGTATTTTTGATCAAATAAATGCAGCCTTGGTCAGCATAAGAAACTTTTTTCAAAAACATTTTAAATATCTTGTATTACAAAAAGAGAAAACATTTATCTCCTATTGCTATGTACAGATCACTTCCATGCACTTTCCTCTACACAATTCTGTCTTTTCAGGTAACACTTTATTTTACAGTGTCCTTGTTACACATGACATGTTACTTGCACTAGTACTAACAGTAAATTATGCATAATTACAAGCAACTAACTCTAAGCCAAACCCTAATCCTATAACCTATAGTACATGCTGTTCATTACTCAGTACTTATTGGTGTGATTACACTGTAAGAAAAATTGCCTTGAAAAGAAAAGAAAAGACTCTATGATACAAACAGTTCAGCATCACTGAGACTTTTAGTTCTCACCAACAGTGTCTGGAAGACCCCAAACCTCCTCACTGTCATCCTGGTCCTCACTTTTTCCAACAGAATAAAGTGTGTTCCTATCAAACAGAGTACTTTTAATTACGATTAATGTCTTTAAACTAAAATCAAAGTCGTATCTTGAGCAGCAGCAGCAGCATACCGTGTGTTGATGCTGAATGTCCCATTGAGGCGCTGTGATGCGGTGTCCGCCGCATCTCCACTGAGCAGACAGTCGCCCTCATCCGCCACACGCTTCTTCCGCGAGTCATAGAGAGCCAGAGACAACTGAACCTGAGCACAAACACTCCCTTATCAACATACGCCAAGAGCTGCCTTCAGGCCAGGATTTTGCACTCAAAAGTATCCACAATATTACAAACATCAACAACATGTAAAACGCACATTTGTCTTTCAGATACTATGAATGCTGTTACCTGGGCGTCAAACATCTGCCGGTAAACTTTACCACTGGAAAGCACACGTGTGTCTGCCATTGTAGGTACTAGGGGTGCTCCGATTGATCGGCTACTAGGGATGTAACGGTTCACTCAACTCACGATTCGATTCGATTCGATTCACGATTTTGATTTCACGATTCGATTCGATTCGATTCACGATTGTTTTTAACAAAATGAGATTTAAGACAACTTATTATAAATACAGGAATTGTCACTTGCACAATCCAGGCAGTGTCACGTCGTCACTAAAGTTTATAAATTGCATTTCTTTTTAATTCTTGCCAGTGTTTAACCATTCAGCGCTCGCGCGCTCTCCTGGACACCGTGCGCTCATGCACACTCGCAGCACACACACATAACGCCATGTTCATAATATTACTCCGTTTGCAGTGCATATGTGGTGCATATTTTTTCCGCGCTCATGTTAACGGATTAAAGCGTTTACGGCACACGGTTGCGGTCCGGCAGTGCGTTCAGGAGCGGTGCGTCTGCAGCAGAGCAGAGATCCTTTCCACACCAAGTCTATTGCTGCGCTGCAAGCGCTGAATTAAAGTAACAGCGCATTGTTTGCAGTAAATATGAACATGGATTGACACGAAAAGGTAGTAATTACAGCATAAATGCATATTATTAAAGTCTACTGTGTTTCACAATCAACACCTATGGCTTTGTGGCTAGGTTTAAAGGGAAAGAGCACTTTTAGATATAATAATTTTAGATACAATAATATATGGCACTCGTGGAGGTAGGAAAATAAAGTTCTTTATGAACCGCATGATTGCTTGTAATAAAGATTTCATTGCAAAAGAAAAGGCAGTAGAGCTTACTATTTCTGTCAATGGTAAGTTTGTGATAATGTAAGAAAAGTAGTTTAAATGTTTTGCCAATTGCTTGAGCAACTTAATATATAAATCTAGAAGTAAATGCAAAAGTAAAAAGCATTGAATAATGTGTTGCTTATATTTATTGTATAAAGATTTCATTGCAAAAGAAAAGGCAGTAGAGCTTACTATTTCTGTCAATGGTAAGTTTGTGATAATGTAAGAAAAGTAGTTTAAATGTTTTGCCAATTGCTTGAGCAACTTAATATATAAATCTAGAAGTAAATGCAAAAGTAAAAAGCATTGAATAACGTGTTGCTTATATTTGTGTTTAAACATGTCTGTGAAAGATTGTATTACTGTACTGTGTAAAAAAAGGAATTGCAATGCTGAAAAAGCATTTTCAGTGGCAATGTTTGAATTTGAAATCAAAATAATGGATAAATGTTGTGTTTGTGGTAAACAGCCATGGATCAGTACTCAAATTTCCCATTCAAATGTAGTTTGAACCATAGCCTATTACCAGTAAAATTTGAGTGCAGTAATTAGTCAAACAAAACTTTTTGATAGCAAAACAGTTATACATAATACTGTATTTTATTTTACACTTCAATTTCAATTCAATTTCACAAAAAAAATAATTAGAATATCACATTCACAAAGGTTCATATATCATTCATGCCCATATATGAGAAACTAGGGATAAACAGAGGCGGATTTAGTTATTTGGGGGCCCCAGGCAAAATATAGGAATCGGGCCTTATATATTTGCACACATTTACCTAGATCAGCCTTGAGGTTCCTTTTTTGTTGTGATGCTTGCTGCTGCACAATGGTGCCCCACAGTTGTGTCCAGTGTTTCTACATTTTTCATGGACATGTTATAATGTCTTTCTTTCATGCTGTAGACCACGAAATAGCAATTGATTTACAGTTTTTTTTCACAAAAACAAAATAAATGATAAAATGATAAACGTCACAATTGAGCCTTTAAACCATTTTTTAAGAAAAGAGATGAGTCGGAAGTATAAATTATGATATTAATTTAAAACGGGGTTATGTGGGTGGATTTTCGGATTGGTCTGAACAGAAACTGCACACGGGATTATTGAAAATGCATATTGATTCTCTGCCAGCAGGAAGCGCTTTTGTAACATCAGAAGTACAGCGCTTTCCCCAGTCACGGCTGTAAACAAAGCAGCGCTGCTCATGAACGCTACTTTATCAGATAAAATGAAAATGTCACTGAAACTTTTCTGAAGACAGTCGGTACCCTTCAGAGATTCATTCATATAAAAACTTGAATTAGTGAGAATGAGAAAAATATAGCCTATATTGAGAAGGAAAGTCCACTGATGAGTTACCAGCGTAAGCCTGTGTGCCAAAGGCTGTCTAATTCTAAACTTTAAAATACACTTATTTTAGTTATTTTAACTACAAATTTAAATGAAAATGAAAAAATAATGAAATGGAAATTATACATTTACACACCTTAGTATTATATCAACCAAACAAGTAACTGCGTATGCGTCCTCTAATTGGGTCCTTCTCATAAATGAGTAAGCGGCATTTAAAACAATAAACATATAATATGCACTGTTGCGCAATATTTAATTACAGCTTCAGATACATGATATTTTCATTTGCTACAAGCAGGATACACAAGAAGTGTGTTCAACTCGGACACGCAGACAGTTGTCGTGGTGATAAACACTGTAAAAAGCAACCATTCTCATGTCAGCACTTAATGCGCATCTCGTATATGAAAAGCATTTTAAGGGGCCCTTGGCTTTTGGGGGCCCAAGGCGGTAGCCTACCTTTGCCTAAAGGGTAAGTCCGCCTCTGGGGATAAATGTCAGACATATCCACCGTTTTCTTGCCGTAAAAATGGGCGCGGCCATTTGTAAATTCTATGGGTCTAGCTTCCGGTTTCATCCGCGTCCAGCTATTTTTATCTGTACAGAACCGCTCCTTTTGCTGCTTGATATTGAAAATGGGTGTGTCTTACCATATTATTTAAATGTATTATCTTAATTATGAACACACTGGTTTGTAGTGCAAACAGTTTAACCGTTTACTGCATGTTGTTATTCTTCTCGTTATTTCCCTATAGCGGCCAATGAACCGGAAGTCTCACCCATAGGCTTACTTCCGCGTTGAAGAAAAAGGTGGATAAGTTCAGTGAATATTTTTTAGGGGTACGTTTATTTTTAAACATCAGTTACTGCAACAGAAAAAAAGAGAACAAGATTTACATGAAAAGATGTTTTATATTTATTAAATAATATATATTAATAGATAACAGGAAATTTGGCAGATCAGACTCATCATGACAGCATAAATGATTGACTGGAAATACTTTGACAGTGAACACTATTATATTGATATAATGTTGTTAATCAGGTTTTATGGGTCACTGGATACAAAACAATGTTGTTAATTAAATTAAAAATTAAATTGTATTTTAATATGCCGTCAAAGAAGGCGACATTTCGTCTCCTTGTCTAAAGTTGTATGTCACGTCCCGTCTGTATCACTCCCAGTAGTGTTGTCTAGGATGCACTGCACACTCTCTTTGTCTGTGCATTTTTTGGTTCTTAAAGCACGTTTCCTGTTCAAGACCACATTAGTAGTATTGCTTAGAAACTAATCATTCAGTT
The DNA here is from genome assembly GCF_001515605.1 of Sinocyclocheilus anshuiensis. Lineage (NCBI taxonomy): Eukaryota > Metazoa > Chordata > Actinopteri > Cypriniformes > Cyprinidae > Sinocyclocheilus > Sinocyclocheilus anshuiensis. The sequence goes on from NW_015547685.1 coordinate 1,372,279, forward strand.
CAATTAAAATCTGAAATATAGTTGTAGCTCTGCTTCAATGGTTAATTCCAATGATTAAATTGTTGTTATGAAAGAATACAAAAAACCAACCTCCTATAATAAAAGTTGCATTTTTCTTTAAGTCTGCAGTTAGCTGATATGTCCTCATCAGTGAACATCCTCTCTGAATACTGCAAACATGAAATATGCATAAAAAAGGAAGCCACAATCACTGTATGCATAAACATCCACAACAAAGATACCTACATTGTACTTGCCAGATGTTTGGTTTTGTGACTCTTCACTCATATCTGTGTGAGAAAACAGGAACAAGGTTTAAAAAACAAGAACAATCTATTTTATGAGCATGAGATCTGATGGAGAAAAACAGTGAATGTTACCCTTTTCACGTCTTTCCCTGGACTCCTCCTCGCTGGTCTGACTTTTCATCTGTGGACAAAATGTAAGCAACCCTGTTGACGACTAAAAATAATACAAACCAAATGCTGTGGAGGACAATGTCGCTTTAAAATGGGAAAGACAATACAGAAATATCTTATTTCCTAAGAGTGTTTGCATTTAAACGTTTAATAGAGAACTCATTAAAATTACCTCAAATGAACTCAGCAAGGAGCTTTCTTCTGAGTTCTGAGGAATAAAACAAATCATAATAAACATACTATTCATTATAAACCATTACCCACTGATGATACATTATGTGCCTAAAGATAATGTGCTTAAATCAGAGTGACACAACAGAAAGCCTAACCCTTTGAACTCACTAATGATTCATCTGTTCCATTCACACATCACGCTCACTCTGTGTAGCAGACTTTTCGAGTGTACATACCACTTGAATTGGGTTTTTCTTTTTGCGAATCTTTGAATGGAGAGCAAGAACGTCTCCTTGAGTTCGAAACAACTGGACTTGAAGTTCATCATAACGCTCGCCCATCTCCCGGATCTGTTTGCGGTACTGGTCTTTGTCTTGGAGATTTTTTGAGTTCTCCAAATGGTACTCCTCTCTTGTACAAATAGCCTATCAAAAGGGCAGTGCCATACAACTGTTGTGGTTAATGTGATGCATACAACGGATACATTGAATAAATTTGAATAGAGATTGGCCTTTCTTCATCTAACACAGATGTGCCCAAACTTTTTATTATGAAGGGTCAAAAATCAAACTAGATTTAGGGCCGTGGGCCAAAAGTAAATGTTGCATTATATCCAACTATATTATTATGTTCTCTCATGCAAAGATAAAAGTGTGATACCTTGTCTCTTTCTTTGATGACCTCTTCCAGCTGCTTCAGAATGTCTTCCATTCGGTCACAGTACATTTTGGAGTCCTTTTTTAGCATTGTGCATTTCAGTTTCAACTCATCCTTCTCCTCTCGATACTTAAATTTAAAACCAAAATTATATATAATAATATTAATGAATAATTTGTTACATTTATATAGCGCTTTTCTGGGTACTCAAAGCACTTTACATGGAAGGGGGGAATCTCCTCACCCACCACCAATGTGCAGCATCCACCTGGATGATGTGACGGCAGCCATATTGAGCCAGAACGCCCACCACACACCAGCTTATTGGTGGAAAGGAGTGAAGAAGAAGCCAATCAGTATATGGGGATGATTATGAGGCCATGATGATGGAATTGGTGAATTTGGCCAGGATGCCAGGGTTACACCCCTCCTCTTTTTCGAAGGACATTCTGGGATTTTTAATGACCACAGAGAGTCAGGACCTCGGTTTAACGTCTCATCTGAAGGACGGTGCTTTTTGACGGCATAGTGTCCCCATCACTAACTATACTGGGGCATTAGGACCCACACAGACCACAAGGCGAGCACCCCCTGCTGGCCTCACTATATATATACACACACATATATATGTATATGTATGTATACACACACATATACATACACATATATAGTCACTTTTTGTTTCAAATGGACACCGTTTTTGTTTTATCCAGCTGCATTTAGTGCAACTTATAACATCCAAGTGAAAGATATAACACCAACATGTCAGAAAAACAAACAAAAAAACAATCACTAAATTGTAAAAAGGTTCACCCCCTTGTGTCCGTATTTTGTTGAACCACCTTTTGCTTTAATTACAGCCTTTAGTCTGTTGAGATACATCTCTACTAACTTTGCACTTCTAGACTTTACAATATTTGCCCACTCTTCTTTGCAGAACTGCTCAAGTCCAGTTAAATTTGATGGTGAGCGTTTGTGGACTGCAGTCTTCAAGTCATTCCACAGATTTTCAAAGGGGTTTAAGTCTGGGCTCTGACTAGGCCCTGCAAGGACATTCGCCTTTTTCTCCTTCAACCACTGTGTTCAGTTTTGCTGTGTGCTTTGGGTCATTGTCATGTTGGAAGGTAAACCTTCTTCCCACTGACAACTTTCTGGCAGAGGCCAGCAGATTTTCCTCAAGAATTTGACAGTATTTTGCCCCATTTCCCATTGACAACTTTCTGGCAGAGGGCAACAGATTTTCCTCAAGAATTTGAGGGTATTTTGCCCCATCCAATTTTCCATCTATCCTGACAAGTGCTCCAGTCCCTGCTGCAAAGAAACTCCCCATAACAGGATATTACCACCTCCATACTTTACTGTAGGAATGCTGCATTTCTGGATGGTGAGCTGTATAGGATTTCCACCAGACATATTGTTTGGTGTTGAGGCCAAATAATTCATTTCACTGTGCTTCAAGGCATTGATAAAGCCTTTGAAATTTTATTGTATCCATCCCCTGACTTGTGCCTGTCCACAACTTTATCCCGGAGATCTTTTGACAGTGCCTCGCCACCCATAGTTGATTGTTTGTTTCAGTTGCACTACCAAGAACTGAAAGGCTCCAGGAAGCTCTTTTCATACTGAGCTAATCAAAATGGCCACAGCTGATCACAGTTGAAACTCAAATGGCTGTGTGCCATTGAGAAGGTGATTAGCTAGTAATTTTTAGGAGGGGGTGATCCTTTTTCCAACTCAATAATTCATTTTTTTTTTTTTTTTTTTCCCTGACATGTTGGTTTTATATCTTTCACTTGGATGTTATAAGTTGCACAGAAAATACAGATATTTTTTGTTTTATTCAGCTGTATTTACTTAGTGCAAAATGACCACAGCTGATCACAGTTAAGTCAGAGTCATTTTTCGGAGAGGGGTAATCCTTTTTCCATCTCAGTGATTCTGTTTTTTTATTTTTATTTTTTCTGACATGTTGGTGTTATATCTTTCACTTGGATGTTATAAGTTGCACAGTAAATACAGCTGGATAAAACAAAAACTGTGTCTGTCTTTATTTCAGGCTGCAAAGCAACAAAATGTGATCATTTTAAAGGGAGGTGATTCTTATCTATACCCACTGTACATTTATACATACAAATACACACACAAAAAACCCTCACAGTATGAAATGCATAATAAAAAATAAAGTAAAATTTACTTTGAATCCAGTCTGCATGTATTATTAAACACAGGCTACCTTATCACGCAGCTTTTCTGCATCATGTAGGTCTCTCCTTAGATTGTAGAGATCATTCACAAGCTCCTGGTATTGTGCCTGACTTTGTTGCTTGAATTCCTTTAATGACTGTGAATCAAGCTTTTCGTGCTCCAGAGTTTGGACCTGTGTCAATGAATTGTGTGTATTAGGCATTCTTGTTCATATATTGATTAGTGTAGCCTAAGTTATTTACCTTGGAAGCACTTTCGAGCTCTTGTATATGAGCTGTAAGGAGATCATTTTCTCTCTGCATCTGCCAGATCAGCTCTGGACTTGGTCTCTGCTCCATGGCATTTTTCAAGGTTATTGTCTTTTTCCATTGGATCTTTGAGTCACTTTCTGCATTCATTAAGCTGTGTTTCAATTTCTCAATCTTATAGAAAGGACCAAAGAGGGGGAAAAGAAAATACACAAAGAGAAAAGATAAAATTTAAAGAGAAAAACAAAGAGAAAAGATCATAAAATTACATTTTAACAATATTTGACTAGCGGCACTCATAGACATGCTACAGGGATGATGTATTAGGCCAAAACTCAGAAAAGAGTTAGCATTTATAGCACTTAAGAGTTCTTAAGTCAATAGTTTTTTTCGGGTGTTTGGCTAAATGCCTAAAATAAAGTCTGCAAGCACAAGCTCAAGATATTTTATAAAGATATTTTTTAAAGCATTTACTTTTCTTGAAAAAGGCTTTTGTTAACAAGTGGCTAAATGGGGCTACAGAGGTTAGGGACATTAAAAGTCATCACAGCGAACAGGAAAACTCATCTACTCACTAGTCCTCTTTTACCAAAGTCTTTGGTTTTTACAGCCTCATTATGTTCATAATCACGTTCTTGCAAACTATTCTAACTCAGACTTTCAGGGAAAATGTTTTAAAATAAAGACTGAAAGAGCTGCCAGAACTGATGGTGGCTTTAACGTAATGCGACTGTGTTGTAATTTGTTTATAGCCTACATTTAGATGGTTACTGCTTGTGATTGCATTTAGGCTTCAAAATACACACAAATCGAGTTAATTTGTGAAGAGTATGATAAAACACTTAAGAATCATAAACTTTTGTTTGTTGCTGGTCACAGAGCTTATTTTCTGCAACAATTCAAAAGTCTAAAAAAATCCTTGTTGAGGGAACCAGGGAGATGTAACTTTCAGGTTGGCCTACAAAAAAAAACATAATCACTGCAGTACTCTATTACAATTATTACCATAACTGCAAATAAATAAATGCATTTAATGTCTTATTTCTATCTTTAGATTTTGTTGTGAACTATGACCAGGACATGTTCTTGACAGGTTTTCCTGGTGGACTGACTGATCACCTCGAGCTGGAGGTCTCTGTTACACATGAGCGCGCAGTTCTTCTCCTCGCTTAATCGGGTCAAGTCGTGCATCAGTCGGTAATTCTCGTCTCTCAGTTTACGTGCTTCATCGCACATGCGTTCGCGCTCATCTCGGATGCGCTGCACGCGGTCCTGCTGTTTGTGCAGCTCGCTCTCACACAGCTGCAGCTGGCGGATGGCGTCTAGCTGCTCCGCCGCCTGCGCAGACACTTCGAGTCGCTTCCTCCGTTCGTCCTGTGCGAGCTTCTGTAGGCGAGAGACCTCGCTCATGAGGAACTGAGTGAGGCCACATTCACCGGCAGTGTCTGGGTGAACAGACAGAGAGTTCTATAAACCAGTTTCCATACAGACCCATGGCAGACGATATAGTCAACAGGCACAGCATTTTAGCTATGCTTCTGGACTCTCAGTATAAAAAGCAAAAATTGTTTCTCTAGCACAATATAATAACTTTCATTTAGAATATTATCTTAATATTAGTACATTCTATTAAACCGTTCGTTTGCAAATTCAATCGAGAGAGTGGCCTTCCAACAGTACTGGGACTTGCAATGTTTGTATCACTCTTTCCATACAGACTGTGTCAGTCTGGACATTTGAGGTGGGGACTTTTCAGAGACTCTTCTTGCAGTGTACATTGTTACACCTTTAGGTGGCAACAAGTGAGTGTCTTTAACAGTGATTTGTTAAATCATTCATTCAACAGGTTAATTTAAAGGGGTCATATGATGCTTTTTTAAAGATCATTATCATTATTTTGTGTATTTGGTGTAACAGAATATGTTGACATGCTTTAATGTTCAAAAAA
>NW_015547685.1:1377974-1389028 GCF_001515605.1 Sinocyclocheilus anshuiensis
CCCCCCTCTCTCTCTCTCTCTCGTGCTCTCTCGCTCTCTCTCTCTCGCTCTCTCTCTCTCTCTCGCTCGCGCACACACAGACACGATGCGTAAAACTCAGCATTTGAACAGTCAATAGCAAATACTTAAACTAATAACAAAACAGTAGCTGATTCAGAAGCGCCAGATTTCCAAAGAGAAAGGAAAACTTGAAATCGCATCATATGACCCCTTTAAAACAGCATACTTTCTGAGTAGGTACTTCTTCTGAAGTACTTTGCAGCTGTTAAAAAAGCATGTTCTATGAATGTGTGTAGTATGCAGTGCTGGGTAGATTACTTACAATTTGTAGTATGTTACTGATTACAAATTGCATGGCGAAAATTGTAGTTTGTAACATAATCTGGATTACACATTAGGTAATGTAGTTTGACTACTTTTTGATTACTTTTGACCTAACTCGTTTATCACATACAGTAGTGTGATAATGTTATTAACCCTACATTACATGAACAAACATTAATAAACATGAAATTTTATATCCTCTCTAAGTACCTTTAGGGCCCCCTGGTTAAAAATCCTGTGGCAATATTTAACAAAGTCTGTTCTCCTTTGGCCTATGATGATAGCAGTTGTTAGAGCAATTATGATTTTTATTTGCATAAAAGGTGTGGCTAAGGTAGTTTATGCTTAACATCTTTTTTTTTTTTTTAAAAAGGTATACGAATAAACTGATACGTAATTAAAAATGTACAGCTTCCCAATAAGTACGGAGACAGTTGTCATATCAGTTTTTTTTTTTTTTTTAATTTCCCGCTATTTCACAATAAATTGTTGAGCCGCAATGCACTTTCGGTGGTATTTGGTCACAGAATGAGTCCATACAGTTTTTGACATTTTCTGAAGAAAATGTATAGTCAACCATTATTAAAATAAATGTATGATTTTTTTTTTAATTTCACAAACTTTTTGATTCAGGTGTGGGTTGCACATTATGATCATGTAATATAAAAGCATAGAAAATTCAAATGCTTATAATACAAAAACACAAAGAACCAAACAATGACAACATTTCACAATTCTACAGAACAATTTATTCAAAAAGCAGTAACATCAACAAAATGAAAGTATATGATAATTCAGTGCAAAATTCGGAGTCTTATTTTTTCAAGAAAATTGTCAGGACACACTAAATGTTCTTAAACAAAGCATATGGATGGAGTAAAAGAAATGAGTGCAATGAATATCTGACTGGTCCCTTTAACTCTAACGTTGAATTTTTTGTAGTGGTACACATTTCTACATTAATCTTGAACTGTACAAAATCTGAAGCTACTGGCATTCATTCAGCTGATGAACCTTATGTAACTCAACGTCGACTCCTTTTCTTTTTGTCCTGATTCCTGAGAAATGTTTTGCTGATGCTTCGTTTTCATTTGTGTTAAGCTCAGCCCTCTGAAAGATATAGAAAATGTATGAATTCTAAAAAAAAAAAACCAAAAAACCAAAAACAAAGATTGATTCAATGTTATACACAACTTACTGTAGCTTGTGCTTGAATCCTTTTTTTTCTCTTTTGTAAATACAAGACCTCAGCATCATCACCATTGTTATCTGTGGGCAACTGACATTTCTCAGAAGGGTTTATAGTGGCCAAAAGGGCTGGTAAGGTAAAGCATGACAAGAAACGAGCCTTCAAAAGCAGGTACGCTGGATTTGAGGCAAACCTTTCAGCAATCATTTTGCGGATGGCAGCTACTTGATCTTCTTCCTCTCTGTAATTTTGATATTCATCTGGCAGGATATTCACTGCAGCTGCAAGCAGAGATTGTTTAACTTTGAGCAAAGAAGTCAGTGTTTCGATGCTGGCGGCAGACGGTGGAAGGTAAGGCAAAGACATCTCTAAATGAGGTAGTGGAATTCCACCTTTTCCATTCATCCAGTCATCTACTTCAGATGACTGCTCAGGGAATATCAAGTGGGGATTAAAGCTAACATCAGAGGGAATATCAGGAAGAGGGATCAATGGTTCACTTGATGTTATGATTTGAGATACTTCTGATGGAGCCACAATTTGAGGTGGTGGAGCTGCAATCTGAGGTGATGAAGCCACAATCTGAGGAGGTGGAGCCACAATCCAAGGTGATGGAGCAACAATCCGAGTTGTTGGAGCCACAATCCGAGGTGATGGAGCCACAATCCAAGGTGAAGGAGCAACAATCTGAGGTGATGAAGCCACAATCTGAGGTGATGAAGCCACAATCCAAGGTGATGGAGCAACAATCCGAGTTGTTGGAGCCACAATCCGAGGTGATGGAGCCACAATCCAAGGTGAAGGAGCAACAATCTGAGGTGATGAAGCCACAATCTGAGGTGATGAAGCCACAATCTGAGGTGATGAAGCCACAATCTGAGGGGATGGAGCCACAATCCGAGGTGATGAAGCCACAATCTGAGTTGGTGCAGCCACAATCCGAGGTGAGGGAGCAACAATCTGAGTTGGTGGAGCCACAATCCGAGGTGAAGGAGCCACAATCTGAGGTGACAGAGCCACAATCTGAGCTAATGGAGCCACAATATTAGGATATTGAGCTATAAACTGAGGTGAAGGAGCAATTGGTCGGAGCGGTCTTCTAGAAGTAGAAAGGGGGCTCAATATTGTGTTTTCATTAACACCAGGAGACTTTGCCACTGCAACATTATTTGTTGGCTTGGATGCGACTGGTGCACTAGCCAAAGGTGCCACAGTCAAGGGAACTGGAAGAACACTGAAAACAGCAGGAGATACTCTGGAACCAGTTGATGTAGATGTCTGATATTGCTTTACAATGGATTCATCAGAAGAGGAATCTGAGGAGTTCTTCATAGCTTCAATGTGTGAACCTTTCTGGTCCTCTTTAGGTGTTGGAGATAACATCTGAACACTATGTAGCACACTTTTGCTCTGTACTAAGGTCGAAGTAGGTGAAAGAGGCGTCTGGATGCCTTTGGGGCTAATGTTCACAGAGGAGGAAGTCTTTAGGGTATCTCTGGAGGCATTAGTGACTGAAGAACATATAAGGGCAGGATTGACAGAAGAAGCAGCAACAACCAGGGCAGATGATGATGGGTATAGATTGGTTGAGATACATGGACGAATACTGCTATTCAGGGGGGAAATGTTTGGCACAGTTAATGTCTGGTTGCTTGGGATATTAGCAGGAAGTGGACCGGTTACTTGTACCAACTTGGTGGGGGCAAGAATCCAGTTTACTGGCTGCGTCTGCAATGTAATGGTCTGAAAAACAACATTCTGTTTGCCTTGGTTTCGTTTCAGCGACTTTTTTTCTGAGGTGATGGAGCCACAATCCGAGGTGATGAAGCCACAATCTGAGTTGGTGCAGCCACAATCCGAGGTGAGGGAGCAACAATCTGAGTTGGTGGAGCCACAATCCGAGGTGAAGGAGCCACAATCTGAGGTGACAGAGCCACAATCTGAGCTAATGGAGCCACAATATTAGGATATTGAGCTATAAACTGAGGTGAAGGAGCAATTGGTCGGAGCGGTCTTCTAGAAGTAGAAAGGGGGCTCAATATTGTGTTTTCATTAACACCAGGAGACTTTGCCACTGCAACATTATTTGTTGGCTTGGATGCGACTGGTGCACTAGCCAAAGGTGCCACAGTCAAGGGAACTGGAAGAACACTGAAAACAGCAGGAGATACTCTGGAACCAGTTGATGTAGATGTCTGATATTGCTTTACAATGGATTCATCAGAAGAGGAATCTGAGGAGTTCTTCATAGCTTCAATGTGTGAACCTTTCTGGTCCTCTTTAGGTGTTGGAGATAACATCTGAACACTATGTAGCACACTTTTGCTCTGTACTAAGGTCGAAGTAGGTGAAAGAGGCGTCTGGATGCCTTTGGGGCTAATGTTCACAGAGGAGGAAGTCTTTAGGGTATCTCTGGAGGCATTAGTGACTGAAGAACATATAAGGGCAGGATTGACAGAAGAAGCAGCAACAACCAGGGCAGATGATGATGGGTATAGATTGGTTGAGATACATGGACGAATACTGCTATTCAGGGGGGAAATGTTTGGCACAGTTAATGTCTGGTTGCTTGGGATATTAGCAGGAAGTGGACCGGTTACTTGTACCAACTTGGTGGGGGCAAGAATCCAGTTTACTGGCTGCGTCTGCAATGTAATGGTCTGAAAAACAACATTCTGTTTGCCTTGGTTTCGTTTCAGCGACTTTTTTTTGCTACCTTTAGCTTTAGCTTCTTCCATTAGGGCTGGGACTTTCTCAGTAGGTTTGTGGATGCGTTTTGTAGATTTGTCGCTGTTTGAGTCCTCTACACTTGGTGATTTGGGGGTTGAGGCCATGACAGGTTGTGTAGGTGCTGTCTGCTGTATTAGTGGTAGAGGAATCTGTGATATAGCTTGTGGTGGTGACTGTGGTAGTAGAGATATTTTCTGTTTCGTAAGCATTAAAGGCTGCACTGCCCTCTGCTTGTTTGGCTGTGTAATGACAAGAGTTTTGGGATGAATCAAAGCAGGGGTTGTCATCTGCATGACTGGCTGCTGGGGAAGGTTAAGAAGAACCGGCTGCAGGGGAGGTGGATGTTGAGGAGGTTCTGCAGGTTTCTTGTGCTCAGCTTTCTGTTTTGCCTCCTTAAGCATCGCTGACACTTTTTGAGGAGGAGCCAAATAACCATAGGAAGGAAACATTGACATTAAGCATGTTATGGCAGGAAGAATTGGAGCGCTTTGGATATGTGCATTATTTGTTATTATATTTCAAGACTTCAAAATGGATAAATATAAACTGACATACCTGTTCTCGGTTTAGATTGAGCAATTGGCTTCTGGAAAAAGACAAAACAAGAGAGAAAAACTGACAATACTGAGGGAACACTAATCTTCGAGTTATTACTTTCTTTTAAAAAATACTGCTTATTCATATGCACATCAGCAACAAAGTATGACAACTAGGCTAATTAATTTAAGATGCTGGATTGATAAATACCTTAATGTCGATCTTTTGCTGAATTTCAAAGACATTCTTGCAACCCTTGATATCTATTTGAAAAGCCTGTGTTAAGGAAACACAACCATGTGAAACACTGCCGTCTTTGTTTCTTTTATTTCATCGTAGCGGTTGACAAAATTATTAGGCTTACTTTGAGGAAAAATGAAAACACTGATGTTTTTGGAAGAGTGATGTCTGCTGCTTTCATTCCAACAATATCACCTGTAAAATAATTATTGATGAATTATTGACAAAAAAATGCCTTGAATTACTCATAACTACGTCCATTTTGAATCTGCACACTAGAGTACTATAAACTAAACTGAACTTATTGCTTAAAGTCAATGTGAATTGTAGTTGCAACTCATTTTACTTCCACAGGGTTTCTGCAGGTTTTATAAAGGTCAATTTAAGACTTTTAAGACCTAGTAAAGAAATTTTAAGGAGTAAATTAAAAGAGAAACAATGTCTCTCATACACAATATGTAAAACAATGTTTTTCTTGTACATCTCTTACAATACGTTCTCTAAATATAAATGTCTAGGGAGCTCACAATGAGTTGTATTAGCAGCACTTCAATACCGATCTTCCAAGCTTCCAACCGATCTCCATTATTTTGTAATTAATTTTACAAAAACTAAAATAAAATAATAATAATAATAATTGCTTAAAGGGATAGTTCACCCAAAAATGAAAATTTGATGTTTATCTGCTTACCCCCAGGGCATCCAAGATGTAGGTGACTTTGTTTCTTCAGTAGAACACAAACGAAGATTTTTAACTCAAACCGTTGCAGTCTGTCAGTCTTATAATGGAAGTGAATGGGAATCACGGCTTTGAGAGTAAAAAAAAAAACATTTACAAACAAAACCAAATGAAACCCTGCGGCTCGTGACGATAAATTGATGTGTAAAGACATGAAACGATCGGTCTGTGCAAGAAACTGAACAGTATTTATATCGTTTTTTACCTTTGATGCACTGCAATGTCTGAACTGTCCTGAGCACGTCCTTGACAGCCGGCTGACGCGTCTTCCTTCTTCTTGCTTTACGGCAGATCGCAGACTTATAAGTGCATTACCGCCACCATTGGACCGTTGACACTCCTAATTGAGATTGTAGATAGAGTGTCAATGGTCCATTTGAGAGATAGTTGGCGGTAATGCACTTATAAGTGCACCGGCTGTCGAGGACGCGCGCTCAGGACAGTTCAGACATTGCAGTGAATCAGAGGTAAAAAAAAACTATATAAATACTGTTCAGTTTCTTGCACAGAAATTTTTGGGTGAACTATCCCTTTAAGGCTTGAATACCTCTGCTCCCAACCACTAGAACTAGAATGGAAATAACTTTTTGTTAAAGGGGTCATAGGATGTTGCTAAAAAGAACATTATTTTGTGTATTTGGTGTAATGCAATGTGTTTATGCGGTGTAAGGTTCAAAAAACACATTATTTTCCACATAATGTACATTATTGTTTCTCCTCTATGCCCCGCCTTTCTGAAACGCGTCGATTTTTACAAAGCTCATCGGTCTGAAAAGCGAGGTGTGCTCTGATTGGCCAGCTATCCAGTGCGTTGTGATTGGCCGAATACCTCAAGCGTGTGACAGAAATGTTACGCCCCTTACCATACTGTGTTTCCATCATACAGTCTATGGTTTCCATGTTGCATCCAGTGTGGACATAACTACTGATTGTAATGACTTATACTGTGTTTTTACACTTTGCGTTGCATTTCCAGAGCAAATGTCTGAAGATTCTTAAATCAAGATACATTTACTTACTTGTGTCCAGTAAAATTGATTTATGTTTAAAACATGAACAAATATCTGTCAGTGGGCTCAGATAAAATCTACTTTATTAAAATGAAAATTTTCATATATACTATTGACAGATATTTGTTCTTGTTTTAAGTATAAATTTAATTTTGTTAAATATTTCAAGACTTTTTCATTTTACATTGGCATCTCAAGTAAATGTATCTTCAATTAAGTATGTTACATTTGCATTGGAAAGCTATTTTATTATAGATATTTTTTTTTTGGAAAACAAAAACAGGAAGATATTAATTTTGGCAATGCATGCAACATTTATTGCAATGACTGCTCTGATGCGAGACCTTTTTTAAGGCTGTAAATTGTGCAAGGGCAAATTAAGACCTGCAGAAACCCTTCTTCAATAATGTGACATTCTGGAGTGAAACAAGATATTTAACAAGAAAAAAAAGGGGCGAAACTTTATTCATCAGCAATTAACTGTCTGATATGTGAGGCTGCTAAAACATTGCTTCAGTACCACAAAAACCCACAAATGTTTAGGTGTTTTGTCAGAAGTGAAACAAGGGTCTGTACCTGTGCAAAATGCATCTTCATTCGCTGGAGCAGGCAGGATCACATTACCAATCCACGGGGTGATGGCTTTAAGGAGGTCATTATTAAGGCTAGCCATGTCCTGAACCGGCCTTCTTTTCTTTATATTTATTGGACTTGTCATTTTCTCCTGTAGGTCATTTTGAAAGGAAAAATGCATACAATCAATGTAACGTAAGTGTATTATTTATTTAAAATAATATATTTTCTAAGTATGATATTATAAAGACAATAATGCCTTAACAGTCTTAAGTCTGAATAAGGCTATAGTTTTAAATCTTATTAGCTCTTAGAAAGTGGTAACTATTTTCTAATATACTTAAATAAATAATAATAATGTAATGGCCTTATAAATGTAACCAAGTATCATCTGTGTTAACCGTACCTTCTTAATTACAGATGCTCCCTTCCACTGTAGGAAGTGTTTAATATCACTCAGAGACACCTTGAGCATGGCCTTCTCATCGTCAGTCTGCATGCATGAAATGAAATTCATTTTTACACAGAAGCATTGTAGAACATATAAATAAAATTAAAAACGGGTCTGACCTGAAAAGAGAAAGAAAACATCTCACCTGACTCTGCAAGACAGTAGGTTTTAAACCTACATAAGTTCTTTCCACGTTTCCAAAGCGGTTCAGGACAGTATTGCGCACGAAACTGAGCATGACTTTTGGACATTTGCTCTTCTGTGATCGAATGCGGCTGAAGACAGATTTTTTAGTGGATTCCTCTAGCTCATCCTCGATGGTAGGAGGACAGACCCACACAGTCCTGACAGTTCCTAGAGAATGAACCACTGTGTTTGCATTTACAGGTATCCATTCCTTCATATCTGGCTGTACGTAGTCCTTTCGTGGTATTTCCCGATTTTGTGGTATTTCCAGATCTTTGGGAACATCTGATTCAACATCACTGTCCATATTATTTATCTGGTTTTCGTCCTCGGAGCTGGTGATCATCTCTTGTTTAATGTTTTTTTTCAATACTTTTTGTCTTTTTCTTTTTCCTGGCACTGTTGTTGGCCTCCTTTTTCTTTTTATGCCTTTACTCTGATGCTCTTTACTCGTACTCTGAAGAAAAACAACAACAACAACAACAACAAAATGTTTATGTTTATTTATGATACTTAATCTTCTTGAAGGATGCAAGATATACTGAAGAATGAACTTACAGCTTGTGTTAGTAATTTCCACTTGTGTAGGCATTGGCAGTCAATCCGGTTTGGGATCTCTGAGGCAATCTTACTCCACTTGCCTGGAAAATAATGAGCAGATGTGCCCAAACATTTTAATACGATGGGCCAAAAATCAAACTTGACTGGGGACCATTGCCCAAAAAAAGTAAAATTGAAAATACAAATTTAAATAACGAATCAAAAATGTAAAAAAACATTTTTTTTTTATTATTATTTTTTTTATACATTTGTTAAAAAAAATTTAACAAAAATATACATTACAAATGAAGATATATTTCAATGGCATTTAAAAAAAAAACGTTCCCCTCCTCTTGTGATATAGCATCACAGGCCAAATCAAAGGTCATCACAGACCAACTTTTTCCCGCAGGCCCTGGTTTGGGCATCTCTGATCTAGTCATTAGAATACAGTATGGATAGACTTTGGTCTGAAAAACAGCTAATACAAGTGGATAGAGTTTTTTTTTGAAGGCTGAGACAGTGTCTACATTGAAAATGACCATCTTGAGGTTGTCTGTGCTAAAATACAAGTGCCAAAGCTGCATGTCACTTCACAATGTTTGCACTAACCATGAAACTATGAGCTGTGAGCAAAAGTAAAATGAAAATAAAATCGGTTGGTTTAAGAATTTTTGCATGTAATTTCAAGAAGTTGAACAGTTCTATACCTTTTGTTAGATTTTCTCCATATATGGTTAAAATCAAAACAACAACAAAATGATTTCAATGTCATGACGAATCATCTCCTCTCTAAAGTAACATCATGAGTTGGCCTTGACATAATGGTCATTAGTTATTTAAATACACTAAGAGTGTTATTTAGAGTTTTTCATGTTTTTAAAGTCTCTTATGCTCACCAAGGCTGTATATATTTGATCAAAAATACAGTAAAACAGTAGTTTTATAAAATATTTTTATTTGATTGTTCCCTTGAAATTGTAATTGTGATTATTATTTATGATTATCACAATTTACATTGAATGTTTGAATAGCTTTATACCATTGTTTGAAGCAACTGCATGCTATATTAATTTATATGAAAATAAGCACGTTGAAAACACTCTTCCTGAAAAAACGTATTGCTTTTCTATAGCATTAAGACTCAAATGTCAACTACACATTGGTTTGGTTTCTTCTTTAAATTAAAAAAAGTAAAAATATGCATGTTATTATAATGTTATTCTAAAGCTAAAATTAAAACAATAGAAAAACCCTTAAGAAAATAAACACACATCTTAAGCATGCAGAATAATGTAAGTTGACATAATTGTGGCATCCGTAATTATAATCACGATTAGAAATTTTATTAATTGTGCAGCCCTAATTTAAATGGATGCTGGATATTGTTTCTGCCTATTTTAAGACTTATTAATGCTAATTTATTGAGATAGCGATAGTTAATTCCAAAGATTTCACTTACCGACGCCATATTTCTCAACCTTTTCTTTTAGTAGTTCCACCTCCTCTTTGCTCCAAGGCCCCTTTTTCACATTTTCCTGAAGACAATCCAAATACCTAAGATGCAAAAATGTTCATATTTACGTATCTAGCACTAGTCAATCCAGACAGATTGATTTGGGTGTTGAAATGATTTCAGGGATGTTATTATGAAACATTAGTTGCAGAGCATACATTTACTTTTGTCTGAAATGTGTCATACTGTACCTGTCACGACAAGCACCGTCGGTCCTGCCTGGCACTTCCAGTCTGATTTTCCCCCATTCTTTGGTGCCATATTTTGAAACAGCATTCCGCAACAACTGATATGAAAGCAGTTAGTCAAATTAGTGAACTTGATTAGTCAAATTTGGCATGTGGCATGCAACAGATTTTAAAACATTGTGTCTTGAACACAGAATATGGTTATAAATATGGAAAATTGACAGAATATGGTACAAAAGCAATGCATTAAATCAGTTTCTCATTTATTGTAAGAGAGTACAATATACAAAATTAATTAAGCTCCATACTTGGTCCTCTTCTTTGGACCAGGGGCCTTTCTTTAAAGAAGGATCCAAAACGGACGTCCAGCGATATGCCAGCTGTGATCCATCACGGCCCTCCATGAAGTATGACACTGTGGAGATAATAAATAATACAAATATATAGCCCCTATGATACATACTTATTTCCAAAACACAATTGAAGTAAATGGAATCTATAAATGAAACCTGTCATAAAGGACATATTCTTGCATTTAAAACAAATTCTTACAAAAAAAAAAACTATTTTTAAAAGTGCAGTCAGATGCATGAACACATTGTGTGTGATCAATCCCTTGTTGTTCCCTTATTGTTATTTTATTTTGAATTTGTCTTATCCAAGCTGATTTCAGAGTCAGAATGATCTGTTTCAGAAACAAATGTGCAACATTCAGTACAAGAGCTCAAGAAGACCCAAATGTCTCACTCTGTATGTAAGGAATGAAGTTGCCAATTCTCATTTTTTCAACCAGTTTTCTAAGGATCTCATCTTCCACTTTTGTCCACTCTT
>NW_015547685.1:1389601-1425128 GCF_001515605.1 Sinocyclocheilus anshuiensis
TCTTTCCTTCTGAAGGTCTTTGAAATGTAGCGCTGGTAAGTCTGGAAGCACATGAAAGCCGTTCTGTTTGTCTGGAAAAAACAGATATATATAAATATATATATATAATATCCGTCAAAGTATACATATACATATATGATGTGAAGGTAGTATTGTTAAACATATTAAAAACCTTATTAAATAGCATGTTAACATTAGCAGCTGTTTTGAAAGTGCATGAATTTCTCTAAGATGAAGCTTACCCCAAGAGCCTCTGCGATTTTGTCCCAATGGCAGCAATTGTATTCTTCTACAATTCCTTTCAGTTTAACAATCTCGTCCCGTTTCCATACTGACTTGTCAATGGAGGGGTGTAAATAGTTCTGCCAGAACCTTTTCAAATCATCAGCCTGTCGCAACGCTTCAAACTATCAAACACAAACAAGTTCTTTCATACTTTTGAAATGGAAAACTGATGTTATAAGACAGAACTAGATTTATTTGGATGCATCTTAATAAAATAACTTACGTCAATATTTGATATTTTCTCCCAGTCATGATCGTCATGGCGATTACCCAGCAGCTGATCGTCTTTCAGGGCACTGATGATATTATAAAGTTTGATTACACATTTTATTGCACACTAAGCACACAACCATTCAAAAGTTTGGGGGTCTGTAAGTTTTTTTTTTAATTGCTTTTGAAAGAAGTCACTTATGCTCCCCAAGGCTGCTTTTACAGTATTTGTTCAAAATACAGTAAAACAGTAATACTGAGAAATACTATTATAATTTTTCTGTGTTTTCTATGTTTATATATTTTTAAATCCAATTTATTCCAGTGATGTCAAAGCTGAATTTTCAGCAACCATTGCTCTAGTATTCAGTGCCGCATGATCCTTCAAAAATCATTCTAATATGCTGATTCGATGTTCAAGAAACATTTCTGATTATGATCACTGTTGAAAACAGTTGTGCTGCTTAATATGCATTTTTTTAGGATCCTTTGACAAATAGGAATTTCAAAAGAACAGCATTTATTTGAAATAGAAATTTTTTGTAACATTATAACTGCATAGAATTCTTTCAATAAATAAATAAATAACTCTAATCTTAAGGTGCTTAAAATACCTTTACCTTATTTCTACAATTTCTTTCTCAATTAAATCTATTTGTTTTTTCAGTTCTTCTTTTCCCTCATCAGCAGCTCTAGACATCTTGGCACTCAGATAGTCCAGCCTATGAAAACAAATGAAACATCTCAAACTCTCAAAATTTCTAAAAACGGCAATTTTCTACAAAAATACACACATACTTAAATTTACTGAGAAAGCAAACTTGCATTTCTAAATGCACAACTTTTTTTTGTATCCAAATAGAACAGACAGGGCAGATATTTAGGTTTGGTTTTCCTTTTTCCAGAACTCACTTGGATAATTTGGGTTGTAGCATCCGTTTCATAGTGTCTTTGGCGACTGCATTGGTCAGCAAAGTTTTCTGCCAACCGTCCCCTGAAAGAAATAACCAGCATTTTATTTTTATTAAAAAATCACTTAGATACAACTAATAAAAAGCAAGCATGCTGTCGCAAAACATACATCTTTTTATTTTCAGCTCATCAATGGGTCTGGTACCATGACTCAGCCTTGCTTTGGTTTCTTCATTTGCTGGAGGGCCCTAGAAGCAAACAAAACAAAAAATAATATGCAAATAAATAAATAAAAAATAATAATAATTCCGGGATGCAAGATCATAACATACCAGACTGGTGAGTTTGTCTTTGAAGTAAGGCTTCATGAAGTAGCCAAGAAATTGTTTCTGAGGGGGAATTCCTGGTAAGGAGGAGCTAGAAGTGCTTGGGCCAGAGATCTGGGCCTCAATCTCTTTCTGTGGAGGTACAGTTTAAAATAAAAGGCTTTAAAATGGTTCTGCTGTAATTAAGCTCATGCAATCGGGCGGCATGAAGACTCTGTTTCAATGAACTCCAGCCCTGATGTTTGTTGTTCACCTGCTGCTGTTGATTCTCATTGAGGAGTTGTTCCAGCTCAGCTAGTTTCTCTTTCAACACCTCCTGATAGACCAAATTCATCTGCAGGCAAGTCTCCACATTTTGAGGAAGATCCAACTCATCATCATCACTGTCTTCATATCTCTAATGAGAGCAGAACAATACCGTATTAGAAGCATTTTAAAACAATAATGGGAAAATATAATAGAAGCATATATCAAAGAAACAAAATGGTAACTCACAGAATCAGCGTCATGTTCACTCTCTGTTTTGCAAAAAAAAAAACAAACAAAAAAAAAAACATACAATTAAAGGGGTCATATGATGCGATTTCAAGTTTTCCTTTCTCTTTGGAGTGTTACAAGCTGTTCGTGAATAGATAAGATCCCTGAAGTTGCAAAGACTAAAGTCTCAAAACCAAAGAGATATTCATCAAAGTTAAGACTCTGCCACACCCCCCTAAAACGGCTCGTTCTAACACGCCCCCACATATCTACAGCTGGCCAATCAGAGCAGACTGCGCTTGTCGGAAGGAGGGACTTTGTAGAAAACGAAGCGTTTGAGAGAGGCGGGGCATAGAGGACCTACAATAATGTACAGTATTTGAAAAATAATGTGTTTTTTGAACATTAAAGCATGTCAACATATTCTGTTACACCAAATACACAAAATAATGATCTTTAAAAAAAGCATCATATGACCCCTTTAAGACAAATTAATTTACAAACAAATTATTTGTATAGCTGAAACAGCAGACCCAATACCCAATAATGAATTGCTACTGACTTATCAGATTATGCGTCATATATTTAAAGTTCCCATTGAGAATATAAGGGTTAATTTTTCAGGCTGATGTAAATCGCTATAGATAATAAGATATTATTTACTTTCCAATACATTAGCACCAAGTGTATTCTCTAACTCTTCAATCTCCCTCTGTATCCGCAGGCGCTCTGCCTCCAAGTCATCACGCTCCTAGAGGCAATTACAAGCAATATAAGAATAAAAAAAATAAAACATTACAAGAAGAATAGTACATTTTATTTCTATAGTGTGTTTAATTTCTATAGTAACCATTTGGCTTTCTAGATTCTTACCACTCCTTCAACTTCAGGTCCACTGTCATCAGATTCATCATCTGTCCCGGAAACATTATATATTACATTAATGTAAAGCACAGAGCACAAGTCAAAAACAAGGCTCCTACACTTTTTGGCCAAAACAATTCCATAACCTTTCCATCACCATTCTAGTCATGTGGGAATGGTGGGTAAGGATTTCATCAAAAAAAATTTAGATCACTAGTGAATCATTCAGAAAGTTTTGTGAACAAAATTTTTATCTAAAAGAATTATTCACTTATGATTAACTTGATTCACTCACTGGTAAATTAGTGCAATGGGATGCCCAAAAGACAGAGGAGAGACGGGCATCTCTCTCACAGATAGGAGACAGTGACTTACCATCACTGCTGCTGTCAGATGACAGAAGGTTTATAATGCTGCTGTCTGCACCCAGAGTACTCTCAAGAGCCAAAATCTCCCTCTGGATTTTATCCCTTTTCTCAAGTAACTCATTCGATTCCATGTTAGACAAGGTGAGACCTGAAAACATTTTACAGGTTACTGAGTTACAACATTGTACACTTTGCCAATGCGATCTTACTCATTTGCAGGAGTGTAAAGTACATAAATATTATTTTATATTAATATTATGTTTATATTGGGCATATTTCACTAGTCTAAAGAATTTCCTATAATTACAAAACAAAGTCTATTTTATTCTCTCCTGTGAATTTTAGTTTTACTTTCCATAAAACAGCCAATGAAACCACTATCATATGATCAAGCATCATTTTGAATCTACAGCAATGTTTTCACCAAAGATGGACTACAGCTGAATTTAAAATGTAAATAAAAAATATTACATATAAAAGTGTTTGTTACATATTTAAAAAACTGAGAATATTGAAAAGGTTGGTTTACAAAGTCTCTTGATTTCATTTTACATACAGTTCTCAAGTCCGAAGAAATGTAGATGTTTTTTTATTATTATTAATATATATATTTTTACTTTCACTCATGTGTGTGTTTGGTTAGATAGTAGATGTTTAGGTGAGTAATTTATTTTCTTTTGATTCAGTACCTACTTTCTCTATTTTTACCTGTAATGTTTCACATCTACTCAAATGTAATGCTGTAGAAATAAACAATAAAGCTTTAAACAAATCAGTCATTCTTGAGAAGTGGGACAAAATAGGGTGCAAAATTGAAAAAAATAAAACCTTGTACTCAAGACAAATTAAACTACATTTATGTATCTTATATGTACTAAGCTACTGAGCTATGCTTTGATACAATCTCCCAATTTTTCTCTTTTTTAACAAAATGTGCTTTTTTACCTTGGACTGTGTAATATAATTTCAACTGTATCTTTAACAGCATTCAAGATGTTTTTAACAGTTCAAAACACATTCTCGTGTTAGCTAGGGTGACCATACGTGCCATTTTACGAGGACGCGTCCTGGCCAGTATTTCTATATTGCCTAAAATATCTAAGTTTTGGCTTTGTTTGCGTGTGCAGACCGATCGGTGTATGACATCACATTAAAACCCTCTATATTCAACATACAATAAAAACTAGTCACTTCTAGACCACAAAGCAGAAAACACAGTACATGAGTATTTGGCAAAGGGAACAAACGAACAAAATATCTAACTTTAGTTGTCTGTCTGTGCAGTGCGGACATGTACTTACATTAGCTTTCCTTTAATGGATCGTTCTGCTGTGAGCTTCAATATTGCAGCTCTTCTATCAAAACAACACAACAAAAACACCTGCTGGATCCTGCAGCATCGCTGCACTTTTGTCCCACTCACTTAGGGACTTTGCAAACTAGATTTACACTTATTGCACAATAAATCAAAGTCGTTGCTTTTAATGGCTGTTTGCAAACAAAGATTTACATAAATCGTCCTTTAACTGTCAATAATAATTCTTCCCTGGTAAAACTACTCTACGCTCATGTAACGTCATGTGTGTACAAACGTGAAGCGCGCGTCAATAGTGCGTCATCTTCACCGACACTTCATAATAAAAGTCCCGGCGCCTCTCAGCTATCAAAGAATTAGAAGGTTTTAATGTTCATTACTACGTTAATTAATGAACATTAAATTTATACTTACTGCTTTAATATTTAGCATAAATATTTTATATGTTAAAAAAATTGATAAATAAAACGGTTTTAGTATCTATTAAATGTTAATGTAATGATTTAGAGATACTAATTGTTAAATTCTCAATCAACAACAGGACCACGTGACTGAAATAATCTTCGTTATTAAGTCAATAAAGTGCATTCTGAATATAAGGCACATCATCCAATGTTGATTAGTAAAGTATTTTTAAATAAACAAATGCTTAAAATGCTGTAATTTAAAACAGCAGAAATATAAAAATGTATTAAGTTATATATCAAAATATAATCAAGAATCGAAATCTGTTAAATAATGTGCAATAGAATTTTAAGAAGGGACTTGACTCATTGTTTAACAAAAGTGCAAAACGTTTTTGAAAATATTGTTTTCCACATACACTCCTACAATACAGATCTTTGATTTTGGTGAGAGAATCCAAGGCACTATTTGGTACACTTAAGTGTTTATATGCTTAAGTTCCTGCTAGAGCTTAATTTGATCATCATATTGCCCATCACAACTCATTTTGTTATTTCATAAAACCTAAACATGATGCTAATGAAGTTGGATGAACAAAATAAATAATGATGTACCACGGTCTAAATGCAGTGAGTCTATAGCAGGGGTGCCCAGACTCGGTCCTGGAGGGCCGGTGTCCTGCAGAGTTTAGCTCCAACTTGCCTCAACACACCTGCCTTCAAGTTTCTAGTATGCCTATAAGAGCTTGATTAGCTGGTTCAGGTGTGTTTAATTGAGGTTGGAGCTAAACTCTTCAGGACACCGGCCCTCCAGGACCGAGTTTGGGCACCCCTGGTCTATAGTGTACGGAGCATGATGTTTGCAGAAAAAACTTAATTATGAATCTCTGTGATCTTGTCAATAGATGTCAATAACTGGGAAACAAAACAGACTGTCTCTCTTCCTGACAGCAACTGCCTGTAAAAATACAAAACACATTCAGTGCAATGATATATTAATTTAATTGATTTACATTTCTGATCATTATTAAATGATTGTAGAAAAGCACAATAAAAAGTAATGGTCGTTGTTAATCATACTTGATAGAAGTCTCTGCATCTTGAGCTGCTTTGTTAAGGTACTCAGAGGCCACTTGTGCATTGTGTCTCATTGTAGTTAAGGCTGTAGTTTCTCCATATCTTAGCCTCTCATTTTCACTTTTATATCCTTCAAGCTGGCCCTGAGAAGAAAACATTAAAAATAAACACGATGGAGTTTTAATCTGAACAATAACAGAAGTGAAATAGATATCTTGATCACAAATTCATATTATACAGTAGTATATAGCTGTATTACATTATATATGTACCATTACATATAGAGTGCTTGTTATAAGTGCGCTTGTGCATATGGAAAGAAGTCAAACCTGGAGTTGTTGTATCTCTTGTTTCAATTTTGAAATACTATTTTCAGCTTTGACTGCTCGCTTCTGTATTGGATAAAACAGAATTTTAATTTCTTAAATGCAGTAAATAAAACATTTTAAAGATCTTTTCACCAAAAAAGATAAAAAAAGGTTTAATTTATTAAACCTTAATAAAAAATCTGTCATGAATGATAGCACAATGCTTAATACCGTCATTAACTTAAGGTTTTGTTCTACTGACTGCACCATTGTCTCCAAAGCCTTAGCCTCTCTCTCCTCCTGTAATTTCTTGCTGTGCAACTCATCAGTCAGTTGTTTGATCCTATTACAATCGGAAGGTTTAATTATGAGAAATCATCTAAAAACTACACAGCAGCAATACATATAAACTTTAATCCATTAAAGGAATGGTTCACCAAAAAATAAAAATTTGCTTAGCATTTACCCTTAGGCCATACAAGATGTAGACGAGTTTGTTTCTTCATGGACTGGAGTCGTGTGGATCACTTATGGATTATTGTGATGTTTTTATCAGCTTTTTGGACTCTCATTCTGACGGCACCCATTCACTGCAGAGGATCCATTAGCAAGTGATGTAATGCTAAATTTCTCCAAATCTTTTCCGATGAAGAAACAAACTCATCTACACCTTGGATGGCCTGAGGGAGAATACATTTTTATTTTTGGCCAAGCAATTCTTTAATTACCTCAAAATAATTTAAATTATTTGTTATTTTACATTCAGTAATGTAACATATTATTTGTGTAAATAGCCTACCTTTTGGAGTCAGATTCTGACCTTCCAAGGAGTAGGGAATTCTCTTCTCTGAGCTAAAACACATGAAACACAAATTTACATTTTTGAAAAGCAGCAATTTACCAATTATAATATAACAACTGGCTCATGTATATCCAAAACCTCACACCTTTCTCAATTCACACAACATACCTGTTGGGGATTCTTTGTGCCATTTTCAGCATTACTCCTCTTAGGATGGAAGGAAATGTCAATCACTGAAGTCTCTTCATCACCTTCATAGCTTCCTGTGCTTCTTCTAGCTAAGTGGTCCTTTGGCAGGAAGTCAGAATCACCCAGTTCCCATGCAGTTACATTTGCTTCCTTCTCATCACTGCTCAGAGATGATTGCTCAGAGTAAGCGCTGAGGTCTAAAGTGCCACATAGATCGAAGTCATGAGAACCATCAAGGGCTGATGGGTGGCAGCTTTCAATCCACGTCTCCTCAGGTTCATTTGCACAAGGCTGACAGAGCACAGAGGGGTCTGTGAAGAAAGGCCCCTTCGTGGCAAAATCTATGGAGGTGTTATAGTCCTGCTCGACGTGGCATGCTCCACCATACACCTTTGTAAAATCAAAAATATATGAAACATTATTTAAAAAAAAAAAAAGACAAGAATCTACCAGCAATGAGATTCTGCATAAACTTACTTTTGTTCATTGGCAAGTTTTACATTCATATCTGTAAATACACAAATGTGAACCCTACTTTAATGTCTTTAAAGGAACATTAAAGTAGGGACGTCAGTCAAAAGTCATATCATCTACTAAACCTTAAAATCCTTGTCATGTTGTTTCTCACCTCTTTGGCTTCTGTAAGACAGGGCTGCTGGTTCTTGTTTCTGATGAACTCCTTGAAAGAAAATGGATTCAGCGCATCTTGCTTTGGCTCATCTGAAAGTTAATTTGTACATGCGCACAAAAGACATTAAAAATGAAGATTTTAAGCACAGGATGCTCTAATACATATTCAAGACAGGCAGCTAGTGCTGCTTTATTATCATGTTGCATTATAGAAAGAGAGGAAAAGACAAGCAGGTTGACACGTACCATCTTCAATGATGAGCTTTGTCGTCTCGTGTTTAGACATGTTATCTTACAGAATCAACTTAACCAGATACGTAAACTATCCAGCAGACTGTAATTGCTAAATCCTTGAGCTCAACATTACACGGTCAGTAGGAGAGGAAAAGCGATGAAGTACAGCAGAAAGTAAAATGTATTCCCAGTAAATGTTTCGTTTAATTATTGTCAATGTCAAATATTATGTCATAAACCATAATTCATTACTGTATTTTACAAACAGTACTAATCTCCCGCAATTCTAATGTCTCTGCTTCTGTATGGCAGAGAGCAGCTTTTCTACAGGAAACATGTGTCAGATCGCCACCTATTGAGGTGGAGATACAAGTTTACAGATCGGAGAGATGGTTGATGTTTAGGTATGGGAAATGCTGACTATGCTGTTGTTGCATATTAAATGACAAAAAGATATTAATTTAGATTATTCTGATATAGCAAAACATTTCTAGTGTATTCCAGATTTTTAAACCAATAGTTTATCGGATATAATATTAATTAAATAATAACTAATAATGAAATCTTAATGACCTTGTCGACATTTTACATTGTAATGTAAATGCAGCACGAATTAACAAGAATCTGCAAACCTGAACAGACAAGTTTCTTATGCAGCATTAAAAACTGACTCTTTAATTATTATTCTACCTAAATGCAAATAATATTAGTTAACTTATTATGAAATTTCACTTGTATAAGTGTGAAGTATATAAGTATATGCAATATCAGTTATTTTAAAACGTGTATGATCATTTTAGGAGTTGTTTAACGTTTACATTATTCACTTTCTTTCTTTCTTATTTATTTATTTAAATAATTATCTGTGTTTGTCAGTTTTTAATCTACAGTCAGTTTTTTTGTATGTGGTTTATAATCACAATTTGACATTTACTTCAATTGTAGTATTATACGGGTATCACACTGTTTGTAAGAGTCTTGTAGGTCGGTAGATAACTGGAAGCGGCTGGGCGACAGAAAGTTTTACAGAATCTGAATTTTCGGTATGCTTTTCTCAAAGTACAGATGAAAACAGCCCGTTGTTTTCAACGGCAGAGCTGTGCTCCAGCTTTTAGGCATCGCCGCTCCCATCCGAGGCTGTTTTGAGAGTCTGCTGCACGACGCGTCTGCATGTACACGTACTTCCACCAATCACAGTCCGCAACCTCACGCATGCGCGACCGACCGCTGTCGCTCTCGCGTTGCAGGTGTCAACAGAGCGAGCGTCCCTGCTGCAGCTGGAAACCTATCCGTCCCGTCGAAAATATATCAGTCCTATGGAGCGGGCGGGCAGTACAGATCGGATGGCCTGAAAATGTTCGAATGAGACCGTGAGCTCGTGTCTGTTGCCAGGGCAGGTTTAAGCGGGGAAGAGGGCGGCTTTCCGGGCTGTAGACAGTGGGCTCGCGGAGCGTCTTCAGCGGGGAGCGCTGCGGTCCTGCCGCCGCCGCTGCTGCTGCTACAATGTTCGTGCAGGAGGAGAAGATCTTTGCAGGCAAAGTCCTGAAGGTCCACGTCTGTACCGTGGAGGGTACCGAGTGGCTGGAGGAAGTCACGGAAGACACCACTATAGAGAAACTCAAGGAGAAATGCTTAAAGCATGTAGGTCTGCCATCGGTTAGCTGGCACTGTTAGCCAACTCGGACAGGACAGGCCCGCTGGATTCTCCGAGTCATTGCCAAGTATTTTTTAGTAACTAGTAGACGAGTCGACAGTGCTATTTATAATTTAGCAAGCTGGTCTGTCACCTCCGTCTCTATGGCTGTACTGTAACTACCACTGTCACCCTGGTTGGTTTACTGTGTAGAACTGACATTAACTCGTTGACAGCCTCTTTTTGTTCACAATTTATCTGTCAAGTACGTTACTCAGATCTGTGTAGCTCAACTCACCTTGACACCCATTCATATTTTCTGTGAGGATTTGATTTGCACACTTCATGGCTTTAAGGTTGTGAATGTGTTTGTAATCACTTGACTGTAGGTCAAGCCATGTTCTGACTACAAGGTGCAATGCGGGCTGAAAAGTACCATGGTATTACCCTGTGCTTAATGGCATAATGTCACAATTATACCAAGTTTTATGGACTTAAATAATGACAATATCATGGTGTTCTTTGAAGTACCTTGGAGTATCATGTAAAAAGCAGGATACATTAATTATTCAGTACCAGGTAACATGGTAACAATTGACGCCAACTGTACCGTGGCACTACCACAGTACTGGACCCCACTGTAAGTGGGTTGAGCTCATGATTGTGATTTTTATGGGGTAAATGTACTGTTCAAAGGTTTGGGGTTGTAAGATAGCAGCACTTTTGCTGCTACTGAGGTGGGATTTGGTTAAGGTTAGGGACAGGTTTGGTGGTATGGTTAGGTTTAAAGGTGGGTTGTGGTGTAAGGGTTGGGTCGACAGTGTATTTCTGTAGTATGTGTATCTACATTCAGGTATTTTTCAAATATTGGTACTGTACATGTATGTGCTCAATAAGTACATTGTATCTATTGATTATATATTTCAATGTTAGTACATAGTAGTTAAAGACACTACATTTGTATTTTTCTTCTCTTACAGTATGTCCATGGAAGTCTAGAGGATCCTAAAACTCTTACACATCACAAACTCATTCATGCTGCCACTGAGAGAATTCTCACCGAATCCAAAACAGCTGCTGAGGAAAATCTTAAAGACAAAGGTATTTAAACTTACCGGTGCATCTGGTGGTTCTTAACATTTTTGACTCTGAGGCCCTGCATTTTTCACGACAATATTCAAAGGCCCCCGTGATTTTTCCAGGTGTTTGTTATTTTACTGGGTAAGGATTAAGGATGAGTATTTTTAGAAATATTTTTTCTCACAATTTCTACCAGGTTGAATATTTAAAAAAATGTTGTTGAGGGAGTGAATTGAACTAAGAAATATCTTTATTTTTAATTGTTTTAGCTGTTATTAAATACTTTTTTTTTTCTCCATTCACCATTAAATTAAAATGGACAATTTTTTTATTTTTAAATGGAATTTTACAGTGTTTATTAAATTATCGATCCATTCACATCATTTTTTTTTAAATTTGTGTGCTCTTGTAATCTTTAATCAAATACATTAACTTTTTTCTTGTCTGAGAAGTCGTTTTACTCACATATACGTCACAATAGAGAAAAAGATGAACACAATTTCCTTTCATGCTGAATTTGAATCATTTAAGTCATCTTGAGGCGCCTTTGGAAGTTTGCTAAGGCCCTCTATTGGGTCCCAGCCCCTGGTTAAGAACCACTGATCTAGGGTGTAGTCATGTTTTGCATATGTTCTTTGTATTTAAAATCAGATTCTGACAGGCATGAATCCTGATTCATTTTTGTTTGTTTTCTAGACTGCTTATTATTGATAAAGAAAAGACCTCCGCAGGCTCCACCAAAAATGGCTGACGTATCTTCTGAAGAGAAGGTATCTGGTGACAGTTTTCTTTTTGGGTGAACTCTTCTTAATTGATGCTATGCATTACACTTCTAAGCTTTGTGATTCTGCAAAGTTGAGCAGTGTCTGTGCTTGTTGACAGAAGAAGCAAGAGAACAAAGCGCCAGATAAGGACTCCATCCTCAAAGCCACAGCAAACCTGTCCACTCGCAACACTGACCGTGCTGTAACTCAACACAATATCAGAGATGTGGGTGCATGCAGTTTATTCAGTTAGATTTTTCTGCAGTGCAATTGTTCAGAATATATTGTTTTACATTGTATAATTTATTTTGTCTCCTTCAGTTTCAAACAGAGCTGAGGAAGATTCTGGTCTCACTTATTGAGGTGGCTCAGAAGCTGCTGGCTCTGAATCCAGATGCTGTTGAGCTCTTCAAAAAGGCCAATGGTAAGCTATGGATAGAGACCAGAATGGATCAAATCAGTTTAAGCCTTGGTGAAACAATTAATTACCATGCTTTTCAGATATCTACCATAGGTTTTTCTGATATATTATCTATCATATTATTTATTAATCTGACTTATTATTTAAGTACCATAGAGTAATATTGCTGTGCAATAGTACTGCCACAGTACTTTTTTTTTCAAGAGGTCATTATTAACCTACTTTATTTTTGATCTCTGATAACCACTCAGAATATCTGACTGGTCAGTGTGCAGGTGTAAATATAATTTTGCTCTCTTAGCAAATGATGGTGAATGGTTGTTCTTTGTGTCTTCTCTCTCTGGCAGCCATGCTGGATGAGGATGAGGAGGATCGTGTGGATGAAACGGCCTTGCAGCAGCTGACTGAGATGGGTTTCCCTGAGAGTCGTGCTGTGAAGGCTCTACGCTTAAACCAGTGAGTACTCTCACTTAGGGAATCCTCAAACCCTTTTTCTTATGTTTCAATAATCAAAGTGAGCATCTGTAAGTGACACATCTGTTACCAGTGAACTAGTGACTGAAGTATTTTCTTGTATATAAGGATACAATTTTAAAGGAGTAGTACACTTCCAGGATGAAAATTCTGTCATCATTTACTCACCTCCAATTGTTCCAAACTTGGATGAGTTTATTTATTTTGTTGAACACAAAAAAAGATATTTAGAAAAATGTTGGTATCCAAACAGTTGATGGGCACCACTGACTTCCATAGTAGCAAAAAAAATAAATAAATACAATACTGTGGAAGTCAATGGTGCCTATCAACTGTTTGGATACTAACATTTTTCAAAATATCTTATTTTGTTCTTGTATATAAGGATACAATTTTAAAGGAGTAGTACACTTCCAGGATGAAAATTCTGTCATCATTTACTCACCTCCAATTGTTCCAAACTTGGATGAGTTTATTTATTTTGTTGAACACAAAAAAAGATAATTAGAAAAATGTTGGTATCCAAACAGTTGATGGGCACCACTGACTTCCATAGTAGCAAAAAAAAAAATAAATACAATACTGTGGAAGTCAATGGTGCCTATCAACTGTTTGGATACTAACATTTTTCAAAATATCTTATTTTGTTTTCAACAGAAGAAAGAAACTCATCCAGGTTTGGAACAAGTGGAGGGTGAGTAAATGATGACAAAATTTTCATCCTGGAAGTGAACTACTCTTTAAAGGTACATCAAATTATTTTTTTCCAAAAGTAATGTTATTCTATATGAGGTTGTCCAGCTGCATGTAAATTATATATTGTTTTTGTGATGTTCTCATTATCAGACACTTTCGGTTGTTGACTACAATACTGTTCAAACTTTTGGGGTCTTGTTTTTGAAAGAAGTCTCTTATGCTCACAAAGGCTGTGTTTATTTGATCAAAAATGCAGTAAAAACAGTAATATTGTGACATATTAGTACAATTTAAAAGAACTGTTTTTTCAGAAAACATTCCTTATTGTGAAAACAGTTGTGCGCCCCTAAAAAGAAAAGAAAATCTTACTGACCACAACTTTTGAACTGTAGGGTTCATGGTCAGTTCATGGTTAACAAATGTGCCTGTGAATAGTGCATTTCTGGGTGGCAGCATAAAGTCCAAGACTATTGGACTGTGGAACATAAACAAAAAAATGTACTTAGTACACCCTTTAAGTGTCAATTCAGTTGTCACCTTTATTTTAATATAGCGCTTTTAACAATACAGATTGTGTCAAAGCAACTTTACAGTATTAAATAGGAAAATAGTGTGTCAGTAATGCAAAATGACAATAGTAAACAACACTCAATTTTCAGTTAAAGGCAGTTCATCATTGAATTCAGTGATGTCATCATCCAGCTCAGTTCAATTTAATAGTTGTACCATGAACATATGGTAAAATCTCTCTAAATAAGAATAATCAAATGAGCAAACATGAGGTTTTGGGTTTTGGTGCATCATTAATGTAACCCAACTCTCACTTGATTAAATAAAGGTCATTAATAACTAATCACTCTTTCTGCAGCATGTCTGTGACCCAGGCTATGGAATGGCTGATTGAGCATGTGGATGACCCCATGGTTGACACACCTCTGCCTGGACAGGACACCCCGCCCGGGCCCGTCTGCCGTCCCAGGCCAGCCTAGAAGAGGCCAAACAAGATGAACTGACAGAGATCTTCAAACGGATCAGAAGGAAAAGAGAGTTCAGGCCTGACTCACGGGTTAGTGTCATGTGGGTGTCACGAGAAACAGAAGAATAGCTCATTTTTAAACTCAAACATGATGAAATTTCCTGATCCACTGACATAATATGATAATAGCCTCTGCGGTTTAACCAATGCAAGATTAAAGTGTCAGATTGAATAAATGGTTTTCTGCTTTTTTTTTATTTTTTTACCCAAACTATATTGGACAATACAATTAGAATAAAATCAGATCCATTTGTTCAGTTTGGTTAATTTACCATCGAAATGACCATCAGCTTGATGCAATAAAACTTTCTTTTACAACATATGAGATTAGCTGTCATTAAAAGTGAAAACTGTAAATTTCAGCTTCTACTCATGCCTGTCACGATATTGAACCATGGTTTGAATTCATGCGGATGCGATGCAAGCACATTTTCAAGTCTTATTTTAATCAGGTTTCGAATCACAAGAAACATTTTTGTTTTAGTATTTTGTTATGCGCTTTTAGCATTTTTGTATATTTACTGTTCTTTTTAAAAAAAAAATTTGTAGTTTTAGTAATTTTAATGCTAAATACAGCTTAAACTTTATTTTAGTTAGCTGTCAAAGCAACGTTTCTAATTTTTAAATGTTCAGGTTTGAGTGTTTCGTGTATTTATATTTTAATTTATTTCAATTTTTTTTTTCAATTTACAAAAACAATTTTTTAAAGTTTTAACTAACAATAACAACACTGATAACAACAAGCTAAAAACCATTAAACCACCCTAGCATCATAGAAGCGACTTTTTCCACAGGCAAATGCCACTATAGAATTAATTTTTGTTGGTTGCAAATCCTGCAGTAATTCACATAAAATAGCTACGTCTGTCTTGCTGTGGAATCTTTTTAGATGCATCATCTCGTATCTCTGTTTGTGTGTAGGCAGTGATTGCACTGATGGAGATGGGCTTCGATGAGAAGGAGGTGATTGATGCCCTCCGCGTCAATAATAATCAACAGGATGCAGCTGTATGTAAACATTCAGAGGATCATAAAATCATGTATATTGAGTTATTTCAACAGCCAATTAAGATTAAATGAGCTCATTGATATTCTGTAAAATATGTGGTTAAGTCTTTGTTTTGTTTAGTTAAACAACATTTATTAAGGTCACATTTTTATTCCATATCCTTGTTTTATAACTTCTATTCCCACACAGTGTGAATGGCTGCTGGGTGACAGAAAGCCCACCCCTGAGGATCTGGACAAGGGCATTGATACCAGCAGTCCCCTGTTTCAGGCTATCCTGGAGAATCCCGTCGTACAGCTTGGTCTCACAAACCCCAAGACTCTTCTAGGTGAGTTTTTTTTCCCTGTATGCTCAAAGGTTCTTCAAGACAGTCAAATCAATGATTGTTTCTGCTGTTTTTTCTACTTTTCTGTTGGAAAACAAAATTTCTGGCTGAGCAAAACATGTTATTTCAAGGTTTTCAACTGGTTATTTGATTCTATCCATTTGGCCTGTTATGACAGCAAGTTTTCCACTTCCTCCATCTGAACAGTAATCCAGATTAATGATGCTGCCAGCACCATGCTTGATGGCAGGATGACGTTATCTGGGTATTGGGCTCTGTGTGGTTTGTGGTAAATACAGCACTTTGCTTTGGGGCCAGAGTGCTCAATTTTCACTTCATCAGACCACAGCAGTTACTTCCAAAGCCTTTCAGCTTTTGTCACCAGGCTTCTCACAATATCCAGAATGATCTTGGACTTGCTCAGAAGTTGCTTCCCTTCTAACCATGGTTACAAAAAGGACTATTTGGAATCTTGGAAGTCAAATTTAAATTTTTTAAACTTTCAAATTTTATCTGGTTGCCCCATTTGCTAAGCAGCTGACTTGAATTTAAAATTGTCTACTACACTGTGTAATGATTTGCTAATCGATCATTTCATATTTTAATATATTTTCTTAATTTTTTTTACCTCCATTACCACACACAACTGGTGGGATGTTGTATTTTATTTATTTACACTAATGGCTGAAAGTTTGGAATACTTTTTTTTTTTAAATGTTTTTGAAAGAAGTTTGTTTTGCTCATTAAGGCTGCATTTATTTGATAAAAAGAGTAAAACCATTAATGTTGTGAAATATTATTTCAATTTAAAATAGCTATTTTCTATTTTAATATATTTTAAAATGTAATTTATTCCTGTTATTGCAAAGCTTTTCAGCAGTCTTCAGTGTCACATGATCCTTCAGAAATCATTCTAATATGCTGATTTGGTGCTCAAGAAACATTTCTTTTCATCAATGTTAAAAACAATACTGTTTCTTTTTTTGGTGTAGAAACCATAATATATATATTTTCAGGATTATTTGGTGAATAGGAAGTTCAAAAGAACCACATTTAGTTGATTTGTTTTGTAACATTTATAAATGTCCTTACTGTCACATTTGATCAATACAACGTGTCTTTGCTGAATAAAAGGGTTTTTTTTGCAGTGTCACATGATCCTTCAGAAATCATTCTAATATGCTGATTTGGTGCTCAAGAAACATTTCTTTTCATCAATGTTAAAAACAATACTGTTTCTTTTTTTGGTGTAGAAACCATAATATATATATTTTCATATATATATTATCATAGGGTCATAGTTGGCTCAAACATTTGAATGGTAATGTATCACAGATTCCACAACAAATATTAATCAGTTAAGACTGTTTTCAGCATTGAAAATAACAAGATGTTTCTCTTGCACCAGGAATAAATACCGTAACACTTTAAAATATATATATAAAAAAAACACGTTATTTTAAAATGTAAAATATATATTTTTGATTAAATAAATGCA
Organism: Sinocyclocheilus anshuiensis; assembly: GCF_001515605.1. Lineage (NCBI taxonomy): Eukaryota > Metazoa > Chordata > Actinopteri > Cypriniformes > Cyprinidae > Sinocyclocheilus > Sinocyclocheilus anshuiensis. Next base: position 1,406,939 of record NW_015547685.1, read on the forward strand.
ACCTTGGTGAGCATAAGAGACTTCTTTCAAAACAATTAAACATTTTAATTATTCCAAGCATGCAATTATTGTCAGTATGTGTTCCCTGGGAATAGAACCAGTGACCATGGCATTGATAACACCATGTGCTATAAGATGACCTACAGGACTCATAAATATTTATTATTTTATTTATGTTTGTTAACATATTTAATGTGTGTTTTTTTTTAGGGTTATTAAATATGTTTTGCGTTGGAGTTCAAGACCACTGTTGAAACAGACTAAACTGTATTTTCAAGTAGATGCAGTCCAATCTGTGTCAGTTGTTGGTTGGATGTGGCTGAGACATGTTTTTCTTGGCTTCACAGCCTTTGAGGACATGCTGGAGAACCCGCTGAACAGCACGCAGTGGATGAATGATCCTGAGACAGGTCCCGTCATGCTCCAGATCTCCAGAATCTTCCAGACACTCAACCGCACGTAAAGCACACCTCATCTGTGGAGTGGCCAGAAACACAGCATAGCATAGGGAAAAAGGTCAATCATTTAAAAGAGAAGTGTGTGTGTGTGTGTGTGTGTGCGTGCATGTGTGTATAGTTTGTGTGTGTGTGCGTGTATTTGGCATAACTATTGTTTTAAGTGGAGAAGTCACAAGATGAATGTAAAAATACGATGATGACATTTTCACATCATGTTATACAGAGGAAAATATCTATTTATAACTACACAACACTTGTACAGATACAATGTAAGCAGTAACTTAATGATAAATAGCTAACTCAATCATTTAGTTTTTTATGTTTTAATATGATCTGTTTTTAATTATATTAAGCACATTATTTTATATAATTTCTCTATATAATTGTACAATTGGACATCTAAAAAAAGAAAAAGAAAAAATTATCCAGAAACAATTTTCTGTTTTTTTTTGTGCTCAAAGATCAAATTGCAACCAAATTATTTAACACTTCACATGGTACATTTGTCATAACTGAATGTTTCTACAGGGAGATGAACAATGTGTATTCAGTTAATTTTATTATTGGTTCAAAAATGAAATCCTTTATGTATTAGATTATAAGTTTCTTCCGAAAACATCAAATGAACGTATTTATACAATTTAGGGAAAGCAATGCAAGCACCAGCAGTTTTTGGCAACTCCTCATTTGATGATTATTCAAGCTTTGCGGTTTCATTAACACTAAAGACATTTCTTTGATTATGTGATGACCCAATAGCAATTTGCAGGCCCTTACAGACATAGATAAGTGACATATTGAAATCGAACCTTATCCTTTTGTTCCTCTTATCTCTTTCATTCTTCTGATCTATTCAGATGGAATCTGTCCAAATGGACACAAATTAGTTTTGATTCTGTCAGTTTAGAACAAAGATGGTATAATCGAGTACTGGATCATTACCTTAGTTTTCTCCCAGTAGCTCCTGCATCAGGGGTTTTCAAGTATTACAGTACATTTGTCCACTATCATGATCAAGCTGCTGCCTCTGATCTCGCTCGCATCCCTGCACATGTGTAATGTGAGTCTTACTTTACATGATTACAGGAGGCTGGACAGACTTGTACTAACGCAAATAAAATGACTTTTCTTTTATGGACTGGTTCTGTTACACGGTATGTTTGCTCAAGTTGGTTGTGTTTAATGATAATGATGAATTAAATGTGCTGTCAGTGTCATCACTGTTCTCTTATGTCACTTTTTACATTGCACTTAGTAGTTTGCACGGGAAATTCAGACTGCATTCATTGTACACAACGTGTACTCTTTTATTTTAAATGTTTGGATTGAAATTGAAGCATTGTTTGCTGTGGAAACCTAAATTTGTATGCTCTGTTTCAAATACCTGTGCTGGGATTTCTAGAAGAAATTAAGTTTTTGGTAAGACTTAAGTTGAAAAACATTATTTAAACGGTTCTTGAACGTTTTTTTTTTACATTTTTATTTGTATCAGATAAATATATTATAAAAATGTGGTCATACCAAACACCAATTTTAGATTCATAGATAATTATGTGAAGTAGAGGATGAAATATGTTTTTTGTTTCATTTTGGCCAAGTGTGGAGTGTTTCCATTCAATATTTGAATCGTGTTGGTGTGAAGTGTGTGCTCAGGGGTTTCTTAGCCATATCGGACAAATATCTGCTATAGTAATGCCTACTATATCAATACAAATAACAGTAGATTAGTGATTGCATTATCAGAGAACTCTTTGAATATATCTGAAAGCTTACTCTTTAAATGAAAACTTACTATCCTTGTGTGATATTTATTTTGAGGCCAAATATAATCAATCATGAAATCATCCCTAGAGAGATTATGTCATTATAATACCGTTTTAGAAGGCCGAACCTAAATGGTACGCCATGTTCATTTCACTCTCTGAGTGGCTTCAAATGTATTTAAAAAGATTATGTTTAACACATTCAGCATTTGAAATCAGATCATCTCCATTGTCTTGAGAACAAGTTGTTGGTCCGTATAAGCAAATCTAAGCAAATGTAGTTTATATTGTTTTGGGGACTAGAGAGTACAGGTTTCTATGCAATTCAATTTTTTGTTGCCTCAACAGAAAAACAACAGGTTTCAGTATCATGATGCATTTGAGTAATTGATGTGCACTTTCATATCATGTCTTATTTTTGATTTGAATCAGATTTTGGTTTCATCATCGGTAAGCTCTGTAAAGTAGAAAGTGCTGTATGATTTCAGTATTTTAAAATGTTTGGTGTTCATTCATTTACTGTTTAGAAATGCTTATATGGTTGAACAGTCTCATTTTGGAACCTGAATTTAAATTTTCCTAATGCCAGTGTGCTGAATACCTTATTAAAATGATTATTGATCAAATGCTAAGTTACAGATTTTTTTTTCTCCCTCATTTCAAAAAGGTGATCACGTAACAGAAGTTATGATGACATATCTTGAAGGTTTGGTGCTCTTGTGTTACCATTTTACTTTTGTGTCCTTGCTTTGTGTACAAGTTCAGTTTCACATAGGGCCCCTACAGTCTGAGAGCTGAAATTTAACTTTTCTCCATTTGTTGAAAAGCCTTTCATGAAAATAATAAAAAAATTTTTTTGAAATTCCAGTTTTCTCTAATTACTGTTGTTTTTATTCTCAGTATGACCACTTGTGGAGAATTCAACATAGTTCAGAAGTCTGAAAACAGCCAAATGTCTTTTTTTTTTGCATATTTCAAAGCCTAAAATCTTTCACCGCTCCCATTTACCCTGTAATATACAGTGGCTATAGAAAAGTATCACCCCTCTTTAAAATAATTACATTTTGTTGCTTTGCAGCACACAGTTTTTGTTTCATCCAGCTGTATTTACTCAGTGCAACTTATAACATCCAAGTGAAAGATATAACACCAACATGTCAGAAAAACAAAAACACCGTCGGAAAAAGGATCACCCCCTCCTAAAAATGAATTGTAAACTCAATCAGGTGTAGCTAATCAACGTCTCAATTTTCACACAAAGACAACTCTGAAGCAGTTGCAGAAATTTATGACAGAGTGGTCATTGTGTGCGTGTAAAAACAATATCACAAATTCTTCACAAATTTGGCTTGAATGGGAAGGTTGCACTCCTCAAGAAAGGCCACATGCAGTCACGACTGAGCTTTGCCAAAAGCACCTTGAAGATTCTGAGGCAGATGAGACTAAAATTGAATTATTTGCCCTCAACACCAAACAATATGTCTGACGGAAATCCAATACAGCTCACCATCCAAATAACAGCATTCCTCCAGTAAAGTATGGAGGTGGTAATATCCTGTTATGGGGGTGTTCCTCTGCAGCAGGGACTGGAGCACTTGTCAGGATATAAGGAAAAATGGATGGGGCAAAATACCGTCAAATTCTTGAGGAAAATCTGCTGCCCTCTGCCAGAAAGTTGTCAATGGGAAGAAGTTTTACCTTCTAACATGACAATGACCCAAAGCACACAGCAAAACCGACCACACAGTGGTTGATGGAGAAAAAGGCAAATGTCCTTGCAGGGCCTAGTCTGAGCCCAGACTTAAACCCCTTTGAAAATCTGTGGAATGACTTGGAGACTGCAGTCCACAAACGGTCACCATCAAATTTAACTGGACTTGAGCAGTTCTGCAAAGAAGAGTGGGCAAATATTGCAAAGTCTAGATGTGCAAAGTTAGTAGAGACAAATCCCAACAGACTAAAGGCTATAATTAAAGAAAAAGGTGGTTCAACAAAATACTGACACAAGGGGTGATCCTTTTTCCAACTGTTTTAACGCTTGGATGTTAAAAGTTGCACTGAGTAAACACAGCTGGATAAAACTAAAACTGTCCGTCTTCATTTCAGGCTGCAAAACAACAAAATGTGATTATTTTAAAGGGGGATGATTCTTTTCTATACCCACTGTATATGTTGGTTTAAGGAAACCATTTCACTCAGTTAGGCTTAATTATATTAATTTTAGAAACCTGTTGGTTTCACAAACAGGGCTTAGACTAAGCCAGGATTAGGCCATAGTTCAATTAGGACATTTAAGTAATTTTTATAAATGTGCCTTAGAAAAAACATTACTGGTCTGCATTTTGAGACAAAATAAAGGCAATGATATATTTTAAGATCAGTCAGTGCAAGTTTCTTTCAGTTGAAACAGCTCAGACTTAGAATTTAGTCTGGCATTAGGCTTAAGCCTTGTCTGTGAAACTGGGGGTTAGTGTTATTTCAGTAATATAGCCTATATATTATATATGTTATAGTGTTTATTAACATTTTGAATTAAAATCTAGTGTTTAATTAAAATTAATATTTTTAATTAAAATGTAGTGCCTTTATCATTATATTCTTTAAATATTTCAGTAATTGATTTCTGTTTTAGTAATTTCAGTACTTTAATTGGGTGCTAAGGCAACATTTCTAATTTTCATTTAAGTTTTTTAAGTTTAAGTTTTTATCAAATATTTATATGCACATAGAGTGATAAAGTAGTTTACAAAAGTTAATAAGCTATTTGTTGAACACTGGTGTTTTTACTAATTTCATAACATAACAGCAGAAAGCCACTTGAGGCAGTTATATTACCATAGTTATTTTAATATGGTTATTGATTTGGATTAATATGATTGATTAAAATTAATTAAAATAAATATTACGTTAACTTGTGATTGCCATTTGTTACAGTTACAGTTTTTCCTCCACCATGGGCCTCTGTAAATGATTGACTGTGCATAACATCTCGGTTACGTATGTAACCTTGGTTCCCTGAATAGGGAACGAGATGCTGCGATGACATCATCGCTTTAGGGAACACCTTCGGTGTGATGAATGTCTGAAGCCCTTATACCATCACGCCAATTCATTGGCCAAATAGCGCTTAGCACCGCCCCCGACGCACATGTAGGTGAGCTATATCACCGTGCTGCGTGCTATTTCATCAGATTTCCACTTGTTTACGAAGGAAGCGCTATCAAAGGTACGGAACGGCCCACATTGCAGCATCTCGTTCCCTATTCAGGGAACCAAGGTTACATACGTAACCGAGATGTTCCCTCTCATAGGCTCACTTCGATGCTGCGATGACGTCATCGCTTTGGGAATGCTATACCATAATGCCTGACATACATTTAGATAGCTGGAAGACCAAGGAAAGCGTCTGCTCAAGCGGATAAGACCTAGGAGCCAGGAGCCAACCTCACGTACAGACTGTAGAACTTGATGAAGGTGCTAGGAGAGGACCATCCTGCCGCAGCACAAACATCTTCCATCAAGGACCCTTTGAAGAAGGCCTGAGAAGAAGCCACTGCTCTTGTAGAATGAGCATGCACCCCTAAAGGCGAAGTCAAGCCACGCGCCTCATAGGCCAAAGAGATAGCCTCCACTATCCAGTGTGACATCCGCTGTTTAGTGACAGCAGAACCTCTGCTCTTACCACCAAAACACACAAACAACTGGTCAGATCCACGCCCCTGAGCCGTGCGGTCGACATAGATCCTAAGTGCCCTCACTGGGCAGAGACCAGGTCCCCGCATCAGCTGGGGAGAAGGCCTCTAAGACCACTTGCTGAAAGCGAAATGGAGTCGAAGCGACCTTAGGAACATAATCAGGCCTAGGTCGCAAAAAGACTTTAACCAGCCCTGGGGAAAAGTCCATACATGAAGGGCTGATGGAGAGAGCCTGCAGATCCCCTACCATCTTAAGGGAGGATAAAGCCACCAAAAGAACCGTCTTGAGGGTCAAGAGCTTCTCTGACACAGACTCCAACGGTTCACAAGGATGGCCTGTCAGGCCCTCCAAAACAATCGATAAGTCCCAAGAAGGAACTCGTGCTGGGCTGAAAGGCCTAAGCCATCTCGAACCCTGCATAAAACGGGAGACCAGAGGGTGGCGACCAACTGGGGCAATGGACTGGATCTAGAGTGCGCTGTCTACACCAAGAGGCAAAAAGTCTCCACTTGAAAGCATATAAGCGTCTCGTGGAGGGAGCCCTAGAATTCATAATAGTGTCGGTAATCTCAGCCGAGAGACCAGAACACATTAGTAGAATTTATAATAGTGTCATAATCTCGGCCGAGAGACTGGAACACATTAGCGTACTCCGCTCAGGGGCCACACCCATAACCTCCATAATTCCGGTCGAGGATGCTAAATCATGCCCCGAGCTTGTGTCCACAGATCGTGTCTGAGGGGAACCTCCCATGGAGGGCCGGCTAGCAGACTGACCAGGTCCGAGAACCACGACTGAGTGGGCCACCACGGGGCCACCAGCAGCAAGTGCTCCACTCTGTCTGATCGTACTCTGAACAGAACTACTGGGAGCAACCGGATTGGGGGAAAAGCATAAAGATTGGTCCTGGACCATTTGTGGGCCAGAGCATCCAGACCTAGAGGTGACAGGGGAGACAGGGAAAACCAGAGCGGGCAGTGCGTAGTCATGCTCGAAGCAAACAAGTCCACTTCCGCTCGGCCGAACCTCTGCCATATGAGATCCACCACCTGGGGGTGCAATCTCCACTCCCTATCCTCCAGACTCTGTCTCGAGAGCAAGTCTGCTCCTGAGTTCAGGCGACCTGGGACATGGACTGCTCTGATCGACAGGAGCTTTGTCTGAGCCCAAAGAAGAACACGCCTCGCCAGCCTGCACAGGGGGCGGGAACGTAATCCTCCTTGACGATTGAGGTACGAAACAACTGTCGTGTTGTCCGTCCTGACTAACACGTGACAACCCCTCAACTGGGCTAAAAACTGTTTGAGAGCCAGGAAGACAGCTAGCATCTCCAAACTATTTATGTGCCAGCCACGATGCACCTCTGTCCAGACTCCACAGACTGGATGTACTTGATGGACCGCTCCCCAGCCCGTGAGGGACGCGTCCGTAGGGATTGTCTTGCGGCAACACAACGTCCCCATCTGGAATCCCTTCTTGAAGGAACTGGGGTCTCATTCACGGGCTTAGAGCACGAAAGCCCTTGCGTGTCACCGTAATTCTGCGAAGCGGATGACAATGAGGTGAAATGTTCTGGCTCTTGGTCCACCACTGAAACAGTCACATGTGGAGCAGGCCCAACTTAACTACAGGGGACGCCGCCGCCATCAGACCCAACAGTCTGAGACACAAGCCTACGTGTACTAGGCGCCCTATCTTGAACTGACTTAGACAGGTCTGTATTGACTGTACACGTGCGGGAGACAGACGTGCCCGCATCATGCAAGAATCCAATTCCACCCCCAAAAAGGTCGTTTGCTGACATGGCAGCAGGACACTCTTTTGTAGGTTCATCCGTAACCCTAGGCTCCTCAGATGATCGAGTACCAAATCTCGATGTGTCAGTGCCTGATCCTGAGATTGAGCTAATATTAGCCAATCGTCCAGGTAGTTCAAAATTCTGATGCCCAGGAGCCGCAACGGGGCCAGAGCTGCGTCCATACATTTTTTAAACGTTTGAGGAGCCAAAGCTAGTCCGAAAGGAAGAACACAATATTGGTATGCCTTGCCCTCGAAAGCAAACCTGAGGAACTTCCTGTCTTGATGGATGTGAAAGTATGCATCCTTTAGATCGATGGTTACAAACCAATACTTTACTGTTAGCATCTTGAACTTGCTCACTCTGAGCACAAGATTTAGATGACGCAAGTCCAAAATCAGACATAAACCACCATCTTTTTTGGGCACAACAAAATACCGGCTGTAGAAGCCTGACTCCATCTGAGTGGGGAGTATCTCCTCTATAGCCCCTTTCTCTAGGAGTGACACGATCTCCTGACTTAAAATCGAGGCCTCCCCAGGACGTACCGTCATAGGAAGAACCCCGCTGAAAGGAGGTGGCCCTTTCTGAAATTGGATGGTGTAACCGTGTCGAACAGTGCGTAGTACCCATTGTGAGACGTCGGGCAGGCGTCTCCATGCGGCCCAATAGTCTGTTAGGGGTTTTAGTCGTTCTACGTTTGAAATATTCACCTGATTTTCCTGTATAGGGCCCCAAAGCACCTGAGTGGCGGGAAATTCTATAACAGGAAGATGTCCAAATGTCCTGTCGGGCCTGCCCACCACCCCAAGAGTGAGAGCTTTGAAGACCGTCATAAACGGGCCATGCTCGCATGACCCTTGGGCTTTCTCTCGAACTCTGAAGGCTGGAACGTGCAGAGTATCTGAGGGGTGCTCGTCATAAGGACTCGACCTAAAACTGTCCGAGTACGCTTGTGCGGTTCGTCCACACTCTCTAAAGGAGGGCCTGGCCTCCGAAGACGAGCAAAGGAATGAGGAACTGCTATTAGAAGCCTGAGAACGAGAGGCCTTGGCCGTCGAACTCAGGTCTATCCGCTTGCGTTGCCGTGGGTGAGCAGGTAGGCGAGACCTAGGACCCCAGTCCTTACGAGGGGGTAACGTAGGCGATGGCTCATGCCGCTGGACCTCGCGAGGGCACTGCAAAGAGGACGAGCGTGAACGAGCCGCAGGTGGTTGACGCTCTACTTCCCTAGCCCTGCGCGGGATGATCTGACGAAACGCGGCGGATTGCTGTTTCGCTGCTTGAAACTTTTCCACGACAGTCGTGACCGAATCCGCGAACAGACCGTCATTAGAAATGGGGGCGTCCAAAAGAAAGGTTCTGTCCTTTTCCTTAATGTCAGTGAGAGTGAGCCAAAGGTGTACCCACCTGCCTGTAGCCTTCTAGTAGTCTTGAAGACAATGATTAGCTGGTTCAGGTGTGTTTGATTAGGGTTAACACTGTCAGTCGCCAGTTGGCAGGTACAACTTTTACGAATTATAACAATGCAGTGAAGTGAAAACAACAGCCGGTTTTTAAAGAGATTCGCTGTTTCTGACATAAGCGAATAAAATAATCTTTTCCGAAGACAAGATCATCGTGGTTAGCTGTTCTGTCATAAGCGACAAGAGCGAATCGAATAATAGAATACAAACGGGCTGATAAGGTCAGAGCTGATGGCCAGCTTGTCCCTAGACACAGTTCTAATAACTTTTACCTGAGAAGATTTTGCTGCTTCATTTCGGAAGATTAACTTTTCCCTTCTTTATTCTTCATAACCAGAGAATGCGGCGACACCTGGGGTTATGCTGCCTAAACGGTGCAGTGAAGTATAGTTTGAAAGGTTGCTCGTTCGGCTGTACACGTACTCTGAGCCGCTTCAGACAGCTCACTGGTAGCGATTCAACGGACGAAAACACACACAATTATGTCAAAATGCGCGGTTTTGGCGAGTTACCTTGTAAACATAGTCTTAAATTAGTTATAAAGTCTTAAATGACCGTAAAGAGTTGGGAGAAAATCGGATGTGTGTCAGATCCGCATCATATGCATCAAGTTTTAAAGAGACAGTGCTGATTTGTCAGTTGATGTAAATCAAAGAACAAAAGAAAAAGAGAAATCCTTGGACTGTTCTAGTCACTGATTAACTTTTATAGCTTGAATACAGATTAATATGTATAGTTCATGCATATATAATATAGTTTATGTGAAGATTGTTTTAAAATCACTTAAATTAAAATTTGTTATATATTTCAGAGCCTATTAAATGTTAAAAATAATGGCTTTCAATTATACTGTAATGTTGAATGGCTATAATTAATAGGTAAAATTGAGGGAAAATGCACCAGCAGGACAAATTAAAAATATTGTAAATATATTTAGTCATTGTAGTAGTAATAACTGCCTGTTTTTGCTAAAAGAGTTTCATAGCCGGTAAAAAAAAATTTTGACCGGTAAATTTGATCATGTCACCGGCCATTGGCAGGTGTGGCAAAAAGTTAGTTTTAGGCCCTGTGTGTAATAGATAAGATGGTATCCTCTAGAGCCAGTGTCAGCCATGCCACCCTGACGAGGCTTAAAGATTTCAGCTGCCCAGGGAGCTCAGAGAGCTGAGTCTCAGATCAGGTTATAAAGATGGAGGTGTAGCCTTCAGACTCTGGAAAAGCTGAGAGTTCTGCTCTACAACACAGTGTAATCATGAAAAACAGCCCATCTGAGGAAGAGGTCAAAGAAGAGCCTATAAAGATTAAACAGGTTTGATTCTATAAACAAAACTGGCATGCTTCAGAGTTGTCTATTGAAAGACTGTTATTTGTCTTAATTGCAGATTGCATGTTTATGAAGTACTTGATTTGTCTCTGAACAACAAAACACAGCTCCACTAATCTCAATGCACAAGTGTTTGCCAGAACGGCCGTTGTAGCTGCTGATGTTTTTACTTTTTCTGTTTTCAGGAGTTTTCCTTTAGTCAGTTTGCTAAGAATACGGTGGTCAAAAAAAGTTCAGAAGAGCCTGGCATTCCCAACAGGAGAACCAAGACCATATACACTCCTCTAGAGGAACAGTACATGGAGATCAAAAAACAACATGCAGACACAGTGCTTTGCGTTGAGTGTGGCTACAAGTACAGGTTTTTCGGTGAGGATGCAGAGGTAAGACCTAGAGCAGCCCATCACAAATAGCAGACATTGGGGGATAAATTACCCTATTAAAGTGTTAGTTAAACCAAAAGTGAAATCATCACCCTCATGTCGTTCCAAACTCATAAGACTTGTTTGAAACTTTTGTAGAACTAATAGTTATCTGACTTGAGGTGCTTTATGGTGGACTCTAACCACCTGTCCTATCCACAAAAAAAAAAAAAACACTATCACTGCCTCAGCACTCCTGCAGAAATTCCTTTTTTAACAAATACATTTGTTGCGTGGCCCTTACATGGCCTTTTATAACACTAATTTGTTCAAGCAGCCTCCCTGTTAGGCCTGCTATTTGTCAACGTGCCTATTGACCTTTCCAGAACTTTCACAGGATATTTCAACATTACTGATTGCACATAAGCGGTTTTTTAAATCATAAAGCAGGAACTGAGTAAAATCTAAAAAAAGATAATCACTGAAAATCATTATATATTCAATTTTTATTCTTCATCAAATACTTTCATTACACTTTTTTTTTTAAACCCAGACTTTTTATCCTTAATCACTCTTCAACAAAAAATTTCTATCACAAAACACAAATGAATATATTTTTAATAAAACCTGAAAAATGACTGTCCCCTCATTGAAAGGGCTACAAAAAGTCTATAAAGAGAACGTAAAAGTTATCCATATAAATTGAGCAGTTTAATCCATATCACAATCACTTAATATGATGAACAGATTTAATTAATTAACACACATATATAGAGCTCATCAAATATGGTAAACAGAAGCTCAAATTTTTTTTTTTAATTTTGTGGTCAACTATACCTTTAATGCAATGACATTGACCTGGTGTCATAAATGATAATTTTAGACTATGAAAGACTTAAGTGCATAAAATATTTGAGGCTTACCACTGTTTTTAAAAAATTATTATTAATAGATCGCTGCAAAGGAACTCAATATCACTTGTCATCTGGATCATAACTTCATGACAGCCAGCATCCCTACTCATCGTCTATTTGTGCATGTTCGGGTTCTGGTTTCAGGGCTATAAGGTCACTGATGCTCTCTTAATTACAATGCTGCAAATTTGTCACGTAAAATCTATCAACTTTCTGTGATATTGGTCACTCTAACAGTGTTTTCATTCCTCATTCTTAGGTAGGTGTAGTCAAGCAGACCGAAACGTCAGCTATCAAGGCCTCCGGCACCAACAAGAGTTCTCTATTCACACGGCAACTACATGCACTTTACACCAAATCCACACTTGTGGGAGAAGGTAATGTTTGTGCTCTTACTCAGTAGATATTGGCTTTCACTCTTGTTTTGAGATTAATTTCAATATATCCCTGTTGTTGACCAGATTCTTAGCAGCAGTTTACTGTATGGGATTGGAAAGATTTTTTAAATTTTTTTGAAAGAAGTATCTTGTGCTCACCAAGGCTGCATTTAGTTGATCAAAAATACAGTAAAATTGAAAGTGAAAAAAAAGTGAAAGTGACGTGACGTGGCCAAGTATGGTGACCCATACTAGGAATTAGTGCTCTGCATTTATCCCATCCTAAGTGCACACACACAGCAGTGAACACACACACACTGTGAACACACACCCGGAGCAGTGGGCAGCCATTTATGCTGCGGCGCCCGGGGAGCAGTTGGGGGTTCGGTGCCTTGCTCAAGGGCACCTCAGTCGTGGTATTGAAGGTGGGAGAGAGTGCTGTACATTCACTCCCCCCACCTACAATCCCTGCCTGTACGAGACTCGAACCCGCAACCTTTGGGTTACGAGTCCGACTCTCTAACCATTAGGCCACGACTTCCCCGCAAATTGTGATTATATTCATACAATTTCAAATAACCATTGTCTATTTTAATATAATTTATGTATATTATTAATGTAATTTATTCCTGTGATGCAAAGCTGAATTTTCAGCATCATTACTCCAGTCTTCAGTGTCACTTGATCTTTCAGAAATCATTCTAATATGCTGATTTGGTGCTCAAGAAAAAATTATTATTATTAACGATGTTGGAAAAAAAGGTTGTGCCGCTTAATTTTTTTTTGTTGTTGTTGTGAAAACCATGATACAGTTTTACAGGATTCATTGTTGAATGGAACATTATAAAGAGCAGCATTTATTTGAAATGGAATGTAAACGTCTTCAATAACATGTTTGACCAATTTAATGCATCCTTGATGAGTAAAGGTATGAAATTCTTGCAAAAAAATCTTAGTGAGCCCAAACTTTAGTGTATCTATTTACAAAATGGCCACAGTATCCGTTTTTTAAATAGTAACCTACAGAGCCTGCGATGAATGAGTTCATTGGTCTTTTCTCAGATGTGAATCCTCTGCTAAAGCTGGGAGATTTGGAGCAAGCTGAAGATGTGGTGCAGGACAGTGGCAACAACTATCTAATGTGTGCGAGCTAGAATTTTGATAAACAGAGTAAGGAGCTGACCATAGGGATGGTGGTAAGAAATCATTGTAGTGTCATTGTTGTAAGAGTTTCAGTTGGTTAAAACAATCCCATATGATTATAACTTTTAATGCTCACTGTTACAGCCCTGTCTTTCCTTTTGAGTACAGGTGGTCCAGCCAAGCATTGGGGACGTGATGGTGGACTGTTTTAAAGATAATGTTTCCCATTCAGAGCTGGAGTCCAGGGTACTGAGAATACAACCTGTAGAGATCCTGGTGCCTTTGGACCTCTTAGAGACAACTGAGAGATTATTACTCAACATCTCTCTGTCCAGGTAAAAATATAATCTTGCTATGCAGATCAGTTCGTATTTTGTCCTGTACAGATCTTATTGTGATTGAATATGTTTGTGTGATGCTGCATTGTAGGTGGTTTATAATAGGGCTGCAACAGCTAATTATATAATCGATAATGAAAATAACCAACAACTAATTTTATTGATTAGACATGCCTAAATGCTGTGCACATAAACCCTACTCCAGTCACATCATTTTACAACAGTGAATAATGTGTTTCCATGAACAAAAAGAACCTGAAAAATATTGGAGGACACAGTATGAGCTGCTGTGGGAAAAGTGCTTCCTAGCTTTTTATTAAATGCTTCAAACATACTTGTAAGCATATCATTTAATGCATGGAATGTGTGTCTGTGCTTCTGTTTTTCTTTAGCATTTTTAAAATATAGATTTAAACTGCTTTTCTGCATCAAAACAACTGATAAGTTGTTGTTTTTTATGATGTAAGGCTTTTTTTTTTTAAACATTTGCTGCACATAATGTATAGGATAGAAGTATGCATAGCATAGACTACATAGATACAATCCCTATGTTTGTTGTCATAGCCTTCAGTGTGCACATTGTTTGAGGGAAAACACTGGAATAGCTTTGTATTGAATACCTTTCTTTTTCAGTAAAAAAAACAACAACAGAAAATAACGTTTTATCAAATTAATCAGTTAATTGTAAGAATCAACAGATTACCTGGTTTCCAAAATAGTCGTTAGTTGCAGCACTAGTTTATAATGCAACTTCAGTTACTGAACATGATTGAAAATACTTGCCACTGATGCATTTATTTGCACTAATTTTATTGTGTGATTTTTGTTATTTGTTCTTTAGTTTTTTTTTTCTAATTTAAGAATTCTTCTGCTTTCAGTGAGTGTTTAGAGGCTGTATTCGTAATTATATATCATTGCCTGAAGAACTTCCTCAATCCTTGAAATCCACACCTAAAATACACCTTAATACAAAAATACTATTTTAAAATCGCTTTATTATGCCACCTCATAATTAAAACCCTCTCCTATGTCAGAAAACTTATTTGCAGTCTCTCTCAATGCTTTCAAATAGTTTTTATTTATCATGTCTTCAATTGTGAATGGAGGTTATAACCTCCATTCACAATTGAAGACATATAAATATGTTTTGCAGCTCATAGTGACTAGCAATTGTTGACCGTCACCACTAGATGCCAGTAAAAGACTATCACCTAATAACTGACATCATGTTTCATTGTCTATGGGAACATTCAAACATTTGTAAATACATATTTTGGTCCTTTATACTTATGTTTCCACCTTAGCAATTAACACGATTAAATTAGTTAGAGCATGTGTATTAATTGCTAAGCCACAGAAAACCATCCTATATATTTTTATGTACGCATGTAGTTATGTACATAGTTACATATGCATTATACAGGGGCTGCAAATGATCTGTATGTTCTACCCTACACAACTGAGTGCACTTTCTGCTCCTGTTTCTCAGTGCCATAGTAGGATACCTCATATTGAGAAGAATTCCATGAGGGTGTGCTGCAAGGCTGGCAGTATTTCCCTTTTAGTTTGATTCAAACTTCCTTTAAAGATCCAGCCAGACTTTGTTGGCTGTTTCAATGCATGTGGCCATATGTAGACAAGGTTGCTTAACATAGCAAAGTAGAATGGATGGTATTCATTAGGGCTGAGCTGGTGCTGGTGCTGGTGCTTCTTCACTCGGTTAAAGTGTCTGCGTTAAAGTGCTGAATACAGCTTTTCACTGATACAGGATCATGTTGTTGTGGTTTTGCTGTAAAAAATTCTTAAGGATAGCCCAGGGGATTTTTTGTGATGGTATGGTATAGTCCCAGCACTGGGGGTTGTATGAGTTGGTGTACTCTCAGTGCTGAGTTGCGTCAGGCAGGGCAACCTGCAAAGAAGAATCCTGCAAAAATCATCCCAAAACTTGGCAGGACTGTGCACATCTGAGACCGCTAAACAGCTTATGTTGGCTGACCCAACCACATTTCTCCTTGATAAAGTCTTAGACCACTAGGAACTAATGTGTTACTTTGTTATCCTTGAATTTCCCAACAGACTGGAGTAAAATTTGTCTTATGAAGACAAATCCACATTTTAGCATATAATAGCACATTTTCAAAGCAGTCAGAAACACATTGGCTGTTACATTGGCATAATACTGTTATATTGGCGGAAATTTAAATTGATGAACATATCTAGATAATTTCTTCAGACAGCTCTTTATACACTCTGTAGTGTTATACACTCAGAAAAAATACCTGCAAACCACATGCTGAATACTCACTCGTCAGTACCTTTTTTTTTTTTTCTCACCTTGTGATTGTTATCGTCTGGAATCACAGGCAACATTTCTTTGACAAATCAGGGTTATATTTTTTCACCCTGGTGATCAGGCCATCCAAAGGTCCTCTGAAACACATCTGAGAACAGCTGATGTTCACTCCTGGTCCACCCAAATTCACAGCTGCATCAGTTCCTTGCTAATGTTCTGTGATTTTACTCATTGGAATAAGATCTAGCTTCCAAACACCAGGAAACGTTATAAGCCAAGACCAGGATGTGGTCATTTCACCTGGTGGACACTGAGATCCAAGCCTGAGCTCAAAAGGGCATCTTTTAGGTCAGAAACACCTTGACGACTTTTAGTGTAAAATGAATTGAAGGGTATTTGAACTGAAATTCATTTAACATTCACTCAGCCTTTTGCTGTTGTCATCTGAAGGACCTTCTAGAGCAGGGCTAGCCAACACTGCTCCTGGAGATCTGCCTTCCTGTGGATTTGAGCTCCAACCCTAATAAAACAAACCTGAACCAGCTAATTAAGGTGTTCAGGATTGCTTGAAAATTACAGGCAGGTGTGTTGAAGTTGGAACTGCACATAAAGGTATCTCTCCAGGAGCAGGTTTGGCTACCCTTTTTTCAGGAGGAAATGGATTCTGTACTTACTGGTCCTGAATCCAGATATATCTACTTTCCTTCCATAAATTAAGTGAAAAACAGTATGTGAAAAGTGTACTATGCCTGAATTCACAATGTTCACAAAACAGTAGGCAAAAAGTACCCTGATAACCTACTACTTCCAGCAAGATTCTGAAGAGCATATCCAATGGACATGTGCTTTTACTATCCCATGAGGCCATTGGAGAGGAGTTGGAATGACAGAACTGACGCCCAGAGCGGGGTAGTAACTGATTACATGTTATCTAGATTATGTAATCAGATTCCAAAAGTGAAGTACTTGTAATTGGATTATATTACATTTTAAAATATTCTGTAACACTTTAGAATAGGGAACACATATTCACTATTAATTAAGAGTTTTCCCTCAGTAAACTCCTAATTTGCTGCTTATTAATAGGTAGTAAGGTAGTTGTTAAGTTTAGGTGTGGAGAATGTTTAAGGGATCTAAAATATGGTCATGCAGAATGTGCTTTAAAAGTACTAATAAACAGCCAATATGCTAGTAATATGCATGCTAATAAGTAACTAGTTAATAGTGAGAATTGGTCCTTAAAATAAAGTGTTACCAAATACTCATAATCAGACTAAAGTAACTTTTTTATTTATTACATGATTACATTTTAGTCACACAATAGCAGTAAGTAACACATTTGCATGTTCACGGTTCTCTGACTCTGTTAATGGTCACATGACATGCAGGTAAACAAATAAAATATTTAATTTTTTTTAGTAAGCGTTTTATTTCAAATTATTTTCATTTTACATTTTTGAGATTTAATTATTAGCTTTCATTAAACTCACAGGCCCCCTGCACTTCCTTCACGAACCTCAGTTTGGGAAACCTTGATGTAATGTAATGTTTAATGCTTTTCATGTTGTTAATAACAATAAATAGAATATATTTTCTTTCTTTTTGTATTTTTATATAAATATGGAACACGATTATGCTGTTTAAATCAATGTGATAAACGAGTTAGGTCAAAAGTAATCTAAAAGTAATCAAAAAGTAGTCTGATTACATTACCTAAAATGTGTAATGTAATGGAGTAACTAACTGCAATTTTTGTCATGCAATTTGAATGGATTACTATTTGCAGTGTTGGGAAGGCGACTTTGGAAATGTAATAGGTTACAGATTACAAGTTACCCTATTTAAAATGTAATAGTAGTGTAACTTTTTCAATTACTTTATTAAAGTAATGTAACTGATTACTTTGATTACTTCTTGATTACTTTTCTAAATTTCTGATGAATGTTTTCAACTGTTAATCATTTTCAAACATTTACACCATGCAGGGCTAACCTTACAGTAGTGCTCAACACTGATTACTGTCAAACTTTCAAAATCCTTCATGACTTCAATTAAGATGATAAAATTTGAACACATCCACCACAAAATCAGACTTTAGTGCTGCCTTTTACTTTGAGATTGATCTGAAGTTCAATGCAGATTTAAAATCGTAAGAAATAGGCCTAGCCTAGTTTACTGATACTGTTTTTGAAACCAAATCTTTGCATAACTACAGGAAACACAGCATCTAACAATGGTTTGGAAAAAATAGTTAATT
>NW_015547685.1:1425276-1435962 GCF_001515605.1 Sinocyclocheilus anshuiensis
TTAATCATTTTCAAACATTTACACCAGGGTTAACCTGACAGTATGCGCTCAACACTGATTGCTGTCAGACTTTTAAAATCCTTCATCACTTGAATTAAGATGATAGTAATTGAACACATCCACCACAAAATCAGACTTTAGTACCGCCTTTTACTTTGAGATTGATCAAGTTCAATGCAGATTTAAAATCATAAGAAATAGTTTACTAATACTGTTTTTGAAACTAAACTAAATCTTCGCATAACTACAGGAAACACTGCATCTAACAATGCTTTGGAAAAAAAACAGTTAATTAAAAAATTAAAAATAAAAACATATACATCAACTCAAATACGGTTATCTAATAAGCATGTGTCCTATTCTTTGTACTAAACTCCTGAAACATTGGTGTCTTTTTGAAACATTGGTGTCTGTTTGTATATGATATGAGGATAGTTTTTTCAAAAGAAACTTTAAAAGGCTCATGAAGTGACTCAGAGCAGTTCTAAAGATTGTTTATGTGTTCATGTACTCATATATATTGAGGCGGCAGAGGCTGAAAACACCGCGAGATACACACGCACGCTTCAGTAGGCCTGTGTAGTAAATGAAACCGTGCGTCTGCACCATTAATTTCCAGGAGGGGCAGACTGGGAAAAAATTTCAGGCCGGGAAATCTCACACTCATCCAGGCCATCCCATACACCCAAATAAATTCTGAAACACAGACAACCCTATTTTTTTGTGTGGCCATCACATAAAAAAGGTTTAAATCCTTAGGCTGGAGACATACAAAATAATCCTGAACTGCACCTTCACTTGCATTTTATTTTTATTTTTTGCCCTGATATCTCTCTGTCTCTCACATGACTTTAATAGTCAAGATTTAACAAAACTATACTTTCTAAATTGTCTACATGCCAAAATTAGTACAATAATAAATACATCATTACAATATCTTTATAGAAAAATCCTAATGCTGAACATGTCATTTTTCCCTTACAAAAATTAACCATGATTTTATTATAGTAAAAGTTCCGAAACCGTTTGGCAGAGGCGCGGAGCGCTCGCGAGCTGAAGCATTGCAAGTCCGCGCCTGATTGCACAGAGACACGCAGAACGTGCAGGATTCATATATTGTCTTTTTGCGGATTAATATTCACAGACACTAGTCCACATCGCATTTTGATTCAAGTGTACTTACCTACTTTTGATTTATTAATCCATTTATACATTCCGCGTTATAGGAATTCCGTTTTTCTGATTGGATTCTGCGAACCACTTCGTGTTTTCCGCATCGTGTTTACCGTATGTCTCATATTTTAGAGTAGTCAGTGCAATTTGGGAAAGAAATAAATTAAATCTGTATGTGGATGTGTGTAAATATTCAAATGTAACCCCCTTTGTAATCGTTACCATTTTCATAAGTAACTGTAATTTAATTACACATTTTTTTCTTAGTAACTGTAACTGATTACAGTTACATTTATTTTGTAATTAAACACTGACTATTTGTAAGTAATCTACCCAGCAGTAGTTTGTAGTGTGTCCAGATTTCATTTATTCTGCATATTACATCTTTATTAATGGTAGCAAAATTTGTGGCCCACCCTGCTTGCTATCAGGAAATATTTTTAGAGGCAATGCTTAAAGAGACTGGAGTCTTAACTTCAGGTGTTGCTGGTGGATTCTA
Source organism: Sinocyclocheilus anshuiensis (assembly GCF_001515605.1). Taxonomy (NCBI): domain Eukaryota; kingdom Metazoa; phylum Chordata; class Actinopteri; order Cypriniformes; family Cyprinidae; genus Sinocyclocheilus; species Sinocyclocheilus anshuiensis. Next base: position 1,426,949 of record NW_015547685.1, read on the forward strand.
GGTGTTGCATGTAGAGAAGGATTCCCAACACCGGGACCGTTGAACATGCTAACATTTCATTGTGGAAGAAACTTTGGAAAGGCAACAACTGCTATGGGTTCTCTGTCAGTTACCTGGTGCCAGCAGAGCTCCTGGCAGATGGAAACAGCCATTGAAGAACAACCTCAAAGGAACCTTGAAAGCACATGCTATTGCACCAGGGGACAATGGCTACCAATTGGCTGGCATCTGCATGTGAGCAGTTTCAAAGGTGCTGGCTTAGACTCTGTGCTTGAGAGTCCCGACTGGTGATCAAGAATCATCACATAGCCAAGCCTAGTCACTTCCTGAGGGAAAAGAGAAATAGTCATTGGAATCCTGAGAGAGACACTGCTTAGTTGACAGGGGCAACATCTCTTGTTTTGTTTCTTAAATGAGACACATGTTGTCGATTTATTTTTGCCTCGCTCATCCCTGTGACTGTGATCACTGTTGCCAAGGGCAACGCTTAAAGGTACTAGGAGGGCTAAGGAAGGTATTAGATTAAATTAGTGAGGAGCACATACTCCAGGCAGGATTGATGCCTCCCCATCTGACTCGATCTATATCTTTCTTTACTGTCCCATTTGTACTGTAGAAAAGTGTACATACTGTGTCTTTGTGGTGTTTTCATAATATTTCTTTGTTTAAGCATCCAACCCAACACAGCGACACCAGTGGTAAGAGTTTAGAAGCGGCACTATCTATTTGCTTGACCAATGGCAGACAGAGACACCTGTTTAATAAACAGTCATTGTTTTTGCAGTCCTGATTGGTCTATTTGTGCAAAATTACATACCTAAGCTTTAATTGTCCTTATCACACGCACGGTCTCAACTCTTCTTTTCTTAATTATGGGTTTCCACACATGCTTTCTCTGTCTTTGTCTTTGTCTTGTCTCCAGCTGCTTCTTTTTGCCTCATTTTACCTCCTTGTGTTTTATAACCAGACATGTCTAGCCTTGTGGTTCTTTGATGTCTTTCTCCTGTATTGCCCTGTCATCGTTTTGCTATTAACATAACCTCTGATATTGTATTAATGGTACTGAATCTGGAGGGGAAAAGCATGAAGCAGAATTATATATCAGAGTGTTGATAGGTTAAAGCCTCTGACCTATCCACCCGAACAACTGTCAAATCACTGCGTTGGCATTTACGTCTACACATAAGCTTTAAAGGGCACTTTTGTTAGACAGCTTAAACTCAAGATTTGTTAAAATGGAATGTGTGAACTATGCAGGTTTGCGTAAGTGCTGTCAGTAAGCCTCCATTCTATCAAGCGATGGTTTATGTTTGTTTTTATATGGAAGTAGGAAATAAATGGCACCGTGGAAGCGTTTTAAAATCTGCAGCCACTTCAAATAACCTTCGTATTTTCCTATTTCTGAAATATTGATTTTGGGTGCCAATTTATCATCATCATTGTTAAAATCTCTTCATTCTTCACATTTGTTCTCCATTTTTCCGGTCCATTCTTGTTCACACTGCTTTAAATATTATACAGCAGGGTTCCACTGCCAACCATGTGCTGTGTGCTTTCGTTCTCAGGGGTGTGATAGTACGGGAGGGCCCATAGCAACTGTTGCCGAGTGGTTGCAGTGCGGTGGGTTAATGAGATCCTCAGGAGAATTGCAGGTGGTGTGTTGAAGGTGCCACTGCCATCAATTTCTCCCAGTGCGTACTGGTTACTTGAAATGGATTCTAAATGCTCCTCTGCTGTACCGATCAAACAACTTTAATTTCTTCATACACAACACAATCACGCTTCATCACAGGATTTTGTCTATTTTTTATTCCTTAAAATAACTTGGAAAATTTCCTTCTGTTTTCATTATTTGGCTTTGATAGCCAATGGCGGTAATGACATTACTCTAGTGAGGGTCAGAACTTAGTTACCTTTCAGGTTGAATACTAGTCATGTTCCATCGAAAGCATCTGCTGGCGAGCTGTCAGTTAATTACCACAGAAAAATTTTTGCCTTTTCCTCCATTTGTAAATGCAAACAAATTTGACAATAATGTACTAGCAGTAGGAGCCTGTGGGGCAAGAATAAACATTGAAATACACAGTGTTTAAAATACAACCAAAATACTTGTATGCAAATAATATAATGCAAAGTTATAACCGAATCTTTCATGACCATGTACATTTTGTAATTTTGGTAAGTTTCCCATGATATCCAACTGAGGAAGGATGTGACATTTACCTTGAAGCACTTTTTAATGGATCAAAATGTTGGCAACATGATTTATGCCAATAATGCATACTGTAACTAGTTGAGAGACTATATGGAATGTTTGTATTTAGATAAATTCATTTCTCACTGCATGAGTATTTAAAATGAAGGCAAAAGATTGATCAGAAAGACATAAGACATTTCCTTCTCTAAAGTAAATATATAAATCTTATTATTTAGAAAAAAAGCCCATGGACATGTTATGAGCCAGCAACGCTTTACACTGATATTTTGGCATTATTATTTAAGAGACAATAGTTTGTTTAAGGTTCTGTTTATATTGCGTAAATATTGCGTCATTTTAAGGTAGTATACATCCATGTGATCATTATTTATTTTGCCTACAAAGATGTTTTTTGCATCTTTCTCTTATGAATGTGTTTGCATATTTGTGATTTGTGGACACAGTCACCCATGGGCACAATACCGTTTTAAATTAATTATTACTATTTGTTTTTTTTTCCAGCAAGTCAATTACACTGTTGGGGAAGATAAAGCTGGCTGCACACTTGCATAGGCCACATATGTTCATTGGTTGCCCCAGCAACAGCACAGAGATACAAAGAAAACCTTGAGTCCTTGAGATCTCTGTGGTGTTGAATGGTGGGGAAGGAAAAGTGAATGGACTGATGGTGAAGCGAGTGTGTGCGTGAGATAATATGCACTTTATATGCACTGAGAGAATTCAGTGGTATTGAAGGCTTCAGGATGAGACAAAAAAACCAAAAACAAAAAAAAACTACCAAAACTGAATTCATCGCTTGTATGAATGATTTCTGTTATGTAACAAGGTTGTCAAGTAACCTTAATTAGTAGTTTCACAAACATGTCAAGCTCATATTTCATTCTAAAATCAAAAGAAAAAACTTAAATTATGAAGGAAATAAACCCTTTTTTGGCCAGTATAGTTATTTATTTATTTATTTTTTCTTTGTAAATTGTGACAACTTTCATGATAGTTAAGCACCCCTGCTCCAAATTTTCATTACTGTAATTTTTTTCATTTTAAGACATTTATAATGTAACAAAAGATTCCTATTACAAAAAAACAAAAAAAAACTAACTTAACTTTTGAACTTTTCTGTTCATCGAAGAATCCTAAAAAAGGTGTCATGGGTCATGGCTTCCACAAACATTAAACAGCACAGCTGTTTTCACACTGATAATAAGTAGAAATGTTTCTTGAGCAGCAAATCTGCATATTAAAATGTTTTCTGAAGGATCATGTGACACAGAAAACTGGAGTAATGGCTCCATAAAGTAAAGGCTTTGCCTTCACAGAAATAAATTATTTTAAAATATATTTATATTCAAATACAGTTATTTTACATTGTAGTAATATTTCACAATTTTACTGTATTTTGGATCTAATAAATGAAGCCATGGTGCACATTAAAGGGATAGTTCACCCAAAAATGAAAATGTGATGTTTATCTGCTTACCCCCAGGGCATCCAGACTTCTTTCAAAAACATTAAATAATCTTATAAACGATTCTTTACATTGTTTTTATGTATCCATAAGGACAATGAACAATTGCATGACACATAAATACTTAAGTCAAGAAATATATAATACTTTTTAATATACAATGATAGTTTTTCATCACACTTTTACCCAAAGTGACTGTTTTATTAGCGTGCGAGATCCATGGAAATCAAACCCATGATCACTGATAATGCTATGATACTTGTGAGCTTAAGGACCTGTACAGGAAAACTGTTTTTAATAATTTCTTATTTTTTCTTTTTATGGGAGATTCACCCTTATGCCCAAACACTTTATGATCTATAATCATCTATAAAATAAGATTTTCGCTAGCATTGACATTTTTGTGTCAATGTAAACAGCAAGTTCACTTTTTTGACTTTTGCTGTTGTTCTTGTTGCAGAATTATAATATGGTATACAAAATCTACAAAATATGCAAGAACAGTTCCCATTTCTCCCAGAAGTTTTACCTGGTGCGATTGTTCCATGTAAACCTTCTGTTTGTCTCCTCTTTCAGTGTCCAAGCAGATGGCCGAATTCGTATTGCGAAACAAGAAAGCTCCATGTTTGAATACCCAACCGCGATGAGAATTATCAAAGATTTCTACAGAGACACCCCTCATCCAGCTGTGGGAAACCAAGAAAAGGGTAAATGACTTCATCTTGTATCCTGTCTGTTTTTTGATGTCTGACCTCCAATCTTGATGAATCGTTGACTGGTCTTTAGGATAGAGGTGTCTGCCCAAACTGATGTGAGGTCAGTGTGTTTAACTGAAAAATCATTCCCTGTAGGCAGAAGGGTTGCAGATCAATGTCTGCTGTCCTTTAAGCTAGGCATGTGTAGGACGAAGGGTGGTGGCTTTTCCTGGCAAGACGGGGACTAAATCACCTTTTTGTCTTGTTCAGGATCCATTAATTGCACACAACAGACTCCCTCACCATTGATGAAGTTTTCTCTGATGCTCCTTGCTTTGTATCTCAAATGCAGCTTGATGTCACTTACACTGAAAGATGCTGACAAGCAACAAGTCTTTAGTCGAATCATTGTCTCCAAACATCATTTGGGATGTCAGAAGCACTGTTGCTTCAATAAAAAATAGATTTTAAAATTAAAACAATGTAACAGTCCAGTCTTTCTACAGTGTTCATGGCAAAAACCAACAATCGAATATGAACACAAAGTTAAACCTGAAGGAGGAAAATTGTGTGGGTAATTTTTATTAATTTCAGGCTAATTGCAAAGCACTGAATTTGTGTTAATGTTTATATTTATATCTTATTGATTTAAGTAGTTCTATTTCACATTTGATGAGTTTTGCATTTTAACACTTGAAACTGCTGTTAGATACCTAACAACAATCTAAGCATTGTTTGCTAAATTTCTATTTCTGTTGTGTTTTATTATTATTTATTTATTTATTTGTTTGTTTATTTATTTATTTATTTGTTGTTCTGTTTGTTCTGCTTGTTTTGCTTCTATTTTTTATTTAATTACTGACTGTTTACTTGAATAATTACTTGGGAAAAATGTCAGCAACAATTGCTTAATTAAAAATATTTTAAGACTACATGCTTTTATTTTAATTTAAATAGTATTTTATTGATATTTATTATTTTTTTTCAGGAACATTAGATTTTGTTTAGTCAAAATTGGTATTTATAGAAGGAATGATGCATATCCATGATTTATATTGACTACTCAAATATTGGTATTGTGATAACCCTATACAGACCACTCAATAAATCTGTTTGATGCAGATTTGTTATATGTGAGTAGAAAGACTAGAAATCTTGACAGTGACGCACTACAGTTTAACAGATTTTTTAAATATACAAGTCTGTAACGCTCAGCAAGGCTGAATTTATTTGATTAAAAATACAGTTAAAACTAATTTTCACTAATATTACAATTAACATTTGTGAAATATTATTACAATTTATTCCTTGATGCAAAGGCAAAATGTTCAGCGGCCATTACAAATCATTCAGAAATCCTTCTAATATGCTGATTTGGTTCTCAAGAATCATTTATTATACTCAATGTTGAAAACAGTCGTGCTGCTTAATATTTTTGTTTTCAGGATTATTTGATGAATAGAAAGTTCAAAAGAACAGCATTTATTTGAAATAGAAATATAATATTCTAATATTTACAATTTTTACAATGTAATGCATCCTTTCTGAATAAAAGTTTTAATTTCTTTAAAAAATCTTATTGACCCCAAACTTTTGAATGGTAGTGTATACAGCAAGGCAGAAACCGCTGACAGCTGAACTGACTCTGACTCAGTCTGTCCAATAGCATTTTGCAGATGCTAAAAGCACAAAGCATTTGTCAGTACAATTAAATAACAGTGAATATGTTTTTACAATTTTTTTTTCTTTCAAAATAGGTTCCTACTCCCTCTGTATGGGTCTGGAGAGCCTGATTATCTGCTGTCTTGGTCCTGTGATCCAGTATCTGACTGAGTTTAAGCTAGATAAGATTTTACTATGTTCCAGGTACAGTTTAGTTAAAAATAAAAATTCTGTCATCATTTATCACACTCATGTTGCCCCAAGCCCATATGACTTTCTTTATTTGGTGGAATGCAAAATGATTAAGTAGTTTAGCACAATTTTCTGGCTGCTCATTCCATACGGGGCTGTCCAGCTCCAAAAATGACAAAAATAGTGGTCTAGGTACATTTATCTATGGCATGTTAAGGTCATTCATGCTAGGTTTGAAAAGAAAAACATTAATGTATAAATGGCAAATATAATTTTTGTGTAAATCCTTTTTCTGTTTTTCCCTTTGGTTTCTTATCGTTTGGATTTGTGCTTATTGTGTGGTAATAATGAATATTTGAATAATAATATAACAAACTCAACAGAGTGTTCACTGTGTGTTTCCTGAATGAGCCAGTGTCTGCTACACCTACACTTTCCTCTCTCATTGCCATGTGCTTCAAACACATTAATGAATCCGTGGCATAGTGTGAACCTATTTGAAGACAAACTCTTCTTATTTTTCCTCCTCACCTAAAGTAGAGACATCTCACACCTACTTCCATCAGGCACATAGGTATTAACAAGGGCCTTGGTTTATCCAAGTATAGTGTAGCAGCGGGAAACAGAGCCAAATCTGAATTATGATGCTAGCAGAGTGTCACCCCTGATGTGTGAATGTTCAGAAATGTCCTGCAATTACAGACTGATCAAGCATGTTCTTTAAAGAAAAATAAGAGGCGTTGACCTCATGGACTTTCTGAAAGGGCCTTAATTAACATGCATCATTAGCTGAAATAGGGGCTTGCTACCTAATAGTTTGTCATGACTGTGTATTGTTGACTTTTTCCAAAGATGTGAAAATGTGTAATGATGTAATAATGACGCTAGAGTTGTTCTTGTGGAAAGCACTTTTTTGTTGTGTTGTGATGTTTGCAGCTCGTTCAAGCAGCTGTTGAGTGACTCTGACCATATGCAGCTCAATGCTGCTACCATGAAGAGCCTAGAGATCCTGTGCAACCAGGTCAGTCAAAGTGAGGAAAACATGGATGACTGAATAATATACACAAACAGTTGTACTGTTTACATCTAGCACTAGCATTCGTCTTGGGTGATCTGATCACTTGTGCTCAGCCATTAAACATTGCTATTTACATAATGTGTCTAAAATGATTCTTCAAAGATCACATGTGATTGGATTTTGTTAAGGGGAGGGTTTACTTTTATGACTACATGCATCAGTGGCACCAAAAATGTTCTGTGAAGTCTTGTTTATATTGTGGTGGAAAGTAAAAAATATATTTAAATTTCTGCATTTTAGATGGCTGATTAAAATTAAATTAGTTAAACAGTAAATTTGTGTAAACTTGCGATCACATGACTCTTTGTGCGGTCTGTCAGTTGTTCTTCCTCTGAAGCTCAAGATGCTCTTTGGATCATCTCCTGCAGTCATTATAGCAAAAGAAAAAAAAGACGTGTTTACTGCGAGGTTTGAACCTATCACCTTTCAACGACCAGCTAATTTTTTTTTCATCACTGCACCACTGTGGCATGTTTCCACAGAGATAGTGAGTTGAATAAGGCAAATTATAAAATTTTCATTCCCCATGTGCTCTGTGTGACCTAGTTTCTGTCTCCGGTTGATTGTGTAATTATGTTCAGGTGTGTCTAATCATTATCCTCATTTACGTTCCCCATATAAGTTGCATTCTGTTCAGTGTTTCTTTGTCCGGTCTCGTCGATGTATACGTGTGTTTGCTACCTTCTTGTGATGGATTACCCCTATGTGGAATATTAAAGACTGTTTATCGTTACTCTTCTGCTTTGTGCGTTCACTCCTGCACCACACCGTGACAGAAGACCGGACCAAAATAAAGTTAAGCGGTGTGTTTCCCCGCTTTTTTTTTTTTAGTTTTTGTCAGCTTTGTTACGTTTATCATGAATGACCCTTTCATCCGCGTCCTCCTGCTGGAACAGGGGGATCGCTCTCTCGAGGACCATACGTAAGACTTTGTGTTCCTTGCCAACCTGACACACTACCCGGACAGCTGCCTCTGCTCGTTTTATCAAACTGGACTAAACACCACCACACGAGCGCAGCTGTCTGGAGAGGGTCCTCGAGAGAGCCTTGCCGCCTTCATTGAGTGGGTGCTTGTGTCCTATGTGGATTATTAAAGAACTGGCGTCCTGCAAATCCCCGCTGACCGTGGACTTCGCAGAGGACGACACCAGCCCCACTCCTGACCCAGAGCCCAGCCCACCATTTCCCCGCTGCGTGGAGCCAAAGTCTGAGTCCACCGCAGACGGAGAGTCAGAGCCTGCCGCGACTGACAAGCCATCGCCATTGACTGCGACAGAGCTGAGGATCGCCGCAGAGCTAGAGCCCACAACCTCAGACCAGGTGCAAGAGCCGGCTACAGAGCTCGCCATGGTGGAGAGCGTCATGGACAGCGAGAGCGCGGAGGGAAGCTCCGCCCACTGCACCATGGCTGAGGATGAGCAGCGCTGTATGGACTGTGATTGGGATGTATTTGCAGACATGCCCCCTCTTCTCCTGCCATCATCTGAACTCTCTGCCTGCCCTGAATCATTTGTCTGCCCTGAATTATCTGCCTGCCCAGAATTATATATTTGCCCTGAACGGTCTGCATGCCCAGAAACGACCATGGATGTTGTTTCCCTGTCTGCCGCACTCCCAGTATTGGGAGTCGCGATATGGTGTGTGTGTGGGCGGCACACACCATCCCTGAACCCTCTACCTGTTTAAATTTCCCTCCCACCCTCC
>NW_015547685.1:1436308-1450040 GCF_001515605.1 Sinocyclocheilus anshuiensis
CATGTCATCCCTGCTTCACCATCGCCACTGCTGTCTCCTGTCTGCCCCTCTGCTCACTCTCAGCTCACCATCTGTGCGCTGGATTCGCCGCGGGTCTGCCAGTCTCCATCGGCGTCGTGGCTGGAGGATCCCTTATCTCCGCTTCCAGCCTCTGAGTCCCGGACTCCGCCTAGGCCCTTCGACCCAGTGGCTCATCACCACCCTGAACTCTGTTGTTTGTCCTCCTCCCGGTCATCAGGCCACCTCCTGAACCTCCTCCAGTATGTGTCTGCCTGCCTTCATACCAGCCCTTTTCCATCCCACTTCCATTCCTTTGTTCTCCTCCTAAGTCCCCCTTCGTCCCATCCCTTTTTCTCCACTGCGCGAGGTCGTGCCTTCCGGGAGGGGGGCGAAATGTCACAGTTATGGACTGTTTGTTGTGTTTTTCATTCCCCATGTGCTCTGTGTGACCTAGTTTCTGTCTCCTGTTGATTGTGTCATTATGTTCAGGTGTGTCTAATCATTATCCTCATTTACATTCCCCATATAAGTTGCATTCTGTTCAGTGTTTCTTTGTCCGGTCTCGTTGATGTATACGTGTGTTTGCTACCTTCTTGTGATGGATTACCCCTATGTGGATTATTAAAGACTGTTTATCGTTACTCTTCTGCTTCGTGCGTTCACTCCTGCAGCACATCGTGACAAGAATATTTTGAAAAGAGAGGAACTTTGCACCCCTCTTTTCAGCTACTGGCGGGATTAAATTTCTGTTCTGGCTCGATTGAAAAATCCCCCATGGATTATGGGAAAACACTACTGTATATAAAATGGATAACCCACTGTAAAATGCAAGTTTTTAATCTGAGATTTAAAAAAAAATTTTTTTGGGTTATTACTCAAATTCAATATTTATGTTTTATCTCCCCAAAATTAAATTGGCAAGTCACTGTCAATCTGATGCCATCTTTATACGCCTTTTAAAGGTTGTGGGGGATTGTTTGGATCTGTGTGTGATGCAATGCATGCTTGTAAAGAGTCCGATTATGTTTGTGGAGAATAAATGTATAAATATTTGATTCCATATAACAATCTTAATCTTAAATCCACATATTTTCCTGCCAAACCTCTTAACAGACATGTCGTGGAGAATTTTTAAATTGAGACTATCATGCCAATTCCTACCATTCAAACTTTTGGGTCAGTAAGGTTTTTTTTTTTAATTAATATTCAGAAAGGATGCATTAAAAGAGACAATAAAGACATTTATAATATTACAAAAGATTTCCATTTCATATAAATGCTGTTCTTTTTAACTTTCTATTCAAAGAACCCTGGAAAAAAAAAAACACAACTTCATGATTTCCAGAAAAGTAATAATATGTAATTAAAAGAAATGTATCTTAAGCACCAAACCAGCATATTCAAATTATTTCTGAACGATCATGTGACACTGAAGACTGGAGTAATGGCTGCTGAAAATTCAGTTATGGTGTCACAGAAATAAATTATGTATTAAAAATATAAACAAGAAAAAGAAAAAGAAAATCACACTATTGCTGTTTTTACTGCATTTTGGTACATTCAGCCTTGGTGAGCATAAGACTTCTTTCAAAAACATTAAATAAATAAAATACAGACAACTTCTAAACAGTAGCATATACTTCAGAAATATGGTTTTAATCCAAATTTAATCCAAAAATCTAAAAACATTGTATTGCATTTTTGCATTTTATTATTTCAAACAAACATTTTTCACTAAAAATATATTAACTTATTGGAATAATTGGAAATTATATTAAAGAAAAAGGATAAAAGAAACACTGAATGTGATTGCAAAAGTGATTTCAGAATAAAATGTTGTTTAAGTCAATTTTACATAAAATGGATCTTATATTATAAAAATACATTGCCGTTCAGTGGCTCCAAAAAGTATTTGAACATTTCAGCAACATTTAAAATGTATGAATGCCATTGCAGTAGAAAAACTAAATCACATCAAGTGGCATTCATTTTAAAGAAAGACATTAAAAAGTATACTTTAAATAAATAATTTTCACAGTTAATGTGATGAACTACACCTGACTGAACTGACATCATATATGCAAATATGTAAAAGTTGTACTGACACCAGGGGCAAGTTCAAGCTCAAACCGGTGTGCACCGTTTTGCTACGTTTTCCGGTTTGAACGACATGTTTCCTGGAAATGGTGTGCAACGGGGTTTGAGATGGTTTTCTCTTGTTTGGTGGGTGTGTCAAACATGTCAGCCCAATCAGCAGCAACATGTATGTAAACCACGCGGTATTAAAGAGACAGCTCGCACAATGTAATTAACATCCAAATAAATTCACAAGAGCAAGTATATTGTTTGCACATGTTTATTTACATTAAAGGCAAAATAACTGAAATAATAAGGGCACAAGTATAGATCTGGAACTTCTTTAAGTCTGTCTAAATATCATTTAGTAATTGCAATGTCTTCTGGTCCATATCCTTTCCTTAAGAAGGTGTGCTAAATAGTGATTGATGTAACATAAAAATACTATATATATTTATATATTTTGCTATTGTATTATGGAGTGACACTTTCATAAACTTTTCTATACCCCTCTGATTATATAATGGTAAATATTACAATATCATAGCACAACAACAGTGATCAGCAATAATGATAAGCCTAATACTCACAATAAAAATAATAAGGTCATATAGATCATAACACAGTCTCGGAGGTAAGAAGTGGATTATCCTTCACCTGAAATGTTTGTCTTTTCATCCTGAAATGCGAGGAAATGTTGGATCACAATAATTAGGAACCACAGTTTCCACAAATCCCTTCATTTGATTGGGATGTTCTCTTTTATTCTGGAGGGCAAGGGCAATGACTGTACCATCGAGCGTATTTTGCAGTATTAAACACGTATTTAAACCGATTTCATCAGGCTCCGAAAATTCTTCAAAAAGAACACAAAGAATGGCCTTCTCAGCTGCCATAGTTGCAACTCTTGCGTCATCAGAACAGGGTGTTCAACGCACCACCGTTTCCATTTAAAAAACGTTTTGCACCGTTTTTGTCGGGGCTGAACGCAGCCCAGTTGGTTGAAAGCCATTGCAACAATGTCTCTTGCATCATTTGTCTGCAGATGCCACACGGTTATTTTGTATGCAATGATATTTTAACATCTGTTGAAGTGTTTAAATAAGTGAATGGGCATATGACAATAATGTGAAGAAAAGTATGGTGACCCAGCAAGACAGCTTCATTATTAAAGCCTGACTCACACTTTGAATGGAAGCCCAGTGATTGGGTGGGTAGGAGAGAGAGGGAAAGAAAGAAGTGACAAAGGTATTAAAAAACATAATGCTAATAGGGATGGCGGAGTGGGTGGCCGATGCAAAAGGTTTGGCTGCTGGTTCAATAGCATTTTCTTATAGGTAAAATAAAAAGCATTAGCTTGTAGTGAAAGACAACCGCACAGCCTTTGGCATGAGCACAGATTCCCTCACCATTATTTTAAAGTCGAAATTAAATGCCGGAATAATAATCAAGTTTAATCAAATCTCTAAGATCTATAGACCCCAACGGCATTATATGAAAAATATACGGCTGCCGTGTGTTTTGAGTTTGAGCTCCGTCAAGTTAATTCTTTGTCGTCTAATTTTTTATCTTAAAATCAATTTTATACACCATCATTTTCGTTTCTATAACGTGTGAATATATCCCCTATCGTATTCTACAACAAAAACAATCAGAGCGCCTTGTTATCACTAGTTCTATTTTTGACTTCCCGAGTCCGCTATTAGCATATAGCCCGCTAGCATCGCCAGCGTGGTTGCCGCTAATCTCGCTTACATTACTAATACTCTATTCACTGTTACTTGCTTTAATGGCGGATGTGTGTCTACCTTTGAGTCAGTTGCTTTGACACAATCTGTATTGTTAAAAGCGCTATATAAATAAAGGTGGCTTGACTTGACTTGACTTAATGAGAATGTGGAAGCACAGATATTAATATGGCTCATGAATATGGGTCTAAAGTGAAGTGTGCAATTTCTGCACCACTAGTGGCATAAAAAAGAATTGGTGAGTGAATCATTATTTTGACACCGTGTCTACACCAGATGCGACAGCTAAAGTCTGTCGGGGGTCCCGAAGCGTGAATCCGTATGCAGAAAGGCACGGAAAACAAATAACGCCTTCTATGGAGCCACTAATGGGACATGGTTAGCCACTTGCTAGCGGTAGACTGTTACATTATAGTACATGAAAGTTCACTTACCACATACACAGAGTAAGGAGAGATGACTGATAGGGCAATGGCGAATGATTTGCAGATACTGAGCACCACTGACAAATATGATTCCGGCTCAACATCGTGATGTCTGTCAGCCATTGGCGATGGACGATGGCATCGTCTATCGGCCCAACCCTAGTCTACACTAGATGTGACAAAGCGACCGTTGCAAATCATTTGTACTTTGTGTTAGGCACATCATAAATAGAACGAGGCATCAGTTTACTGTCTGGGATTTGTCATGTCGTGTAGACAGCATCACTGGTTATAATGGGTTGTATTGACTTTTGTCACGTTGCATCGCGCCGCTTGCATCCATGTGTAGACACGGTGTGAGTTGGGCCATCAATGAACCAGTTTACAAAACCAGTGTGAATGAACCAGACTGATCCAGTTCTCGATATCAGCAGTTAACAACTCCCTGCAGCAGAGAAAGATTTATCAGGGAATAACTTAAATTTCGGTCACAAAACTATCAGAGATAGGGATGGACCAATATTAAAATAATTTTTTTCTAAATAAATTAAAAATACAACATTAAAAACTAAAAATCCGTAAAGTGAATTTAAGTGAATACAACTGAATTTAAGCATCACAACGTCATAAAGTACAGTAGTGTATAAAAATGCATAAAAACTGAATATTTGAATATTTATGAGTGGATTTTAAGATTAAATGACAATCTTGATGCAAAAAAAAGGAAATTAATTGTACATTAATTGTACAGTTACCCAATATTGCAGACTTTTTAAATATTTTGGAATTTTTAAATATCAGTTTTATATATATATATATATATATAAAATGCAAGAATTCACCATATTATGATGAATTCTTGCAGATTCACAGGAAATAAATCAGATTTGAGAACCAGAACAAACTGTTGTATAAATGTATATCAAGCATCTCTTATCAGAGGATTGGAACAGTGCATGAGTCATATGGACCACTTTTATGATACTTTTATGCTGGTTTTGGAGCTTTAATGCTTCAAAAGAGTGACCAGCACATTACTCAAAAATGTCCTTTTGTGTTGCACAGAAAAAAGAAATTCATACAGGTTTGAAGAAACGTGAGGTAAATTATCATTCTGGGTCAACTAATCAATTAAGAAGCGATAACAGAAAAAAACTGTCACCTGTAAATGAGTGTCATTGGGGACATATTGATCCTGATCTCCCATCAGCGAGGTGATGACCGGATGCTTGCCTGCCGTGATCAAAATCTGACTTTTCTCCTCAAGAACCTCAGGCCTATGCTCAGGACATGCAAAAAAGATGCATTAGACACCAATAAAGAAGAGTATTCACAATTAGATAAACTGATAAAAAAAATTCAAGAATGAATTCGCCAACATAAAGTTTTGCAAACACGTTTTGGCACGACACTTTACATATAAGTGCTGGAATTTATGGTATCAGCTCAACACACTTTTGAAAAGTCCAGAGGGAGAGGATAAGCTCTGGTGCTCTGCAGAACAGGAGGGAGGGGGAGGCGGTAAGGAGCAGAGGGGGAGTAGTTGGCGGAAACCTCTGCTTTCAAAGTCAAATCCACTCCCCCACACAGACTGTCAGAGGGATATGGAGTGGGCTCTATACTGCATGGGGGTGGGATTCATCCTACTGTTGGACTCAATTCGGGCCAGGGAGAGACGGAGATGTGGGGGCTCCAGGGTCCCCTTACTCTCGTTCATCTATGAAAGCTTATGTAAGATGCTTTATGTGCATCTCACCAAACATAAAAGAGAAATGGAGCTTCTTTGTAGATGCTCAGAAATTACAGATTTTATTGCACTTATATGCTAAAAAGCTTTAAAACTGGGAAAAGTCCCCACAATTACTCCCAGAACTGCATGCATCTGACTTCTAAATGTTCAAAAAGAATAGACGACTAAAGTCAGGCCTTGGAAATGAAGCTTAGTATATTTAATTTGATGAACTAGGTAATTTATGAGAAAATGTGCATGCTTGTGCATATGATTAGGTTTGAAATATGAGAGATGACAGGAAGTCAGCAGAGAATACGGGAATAAAAAGCCAACTTCATTACCACACCTGCAGTAATTATTTTCTTTAGCAACCTGGGCCAATGAGAGGAGGCAGTCCATGGTTGCTAGGTGACACACTGCTTTCCTCAGGATGTAGTAATGGTCCCCAAATAGCCTACACATGGCAAAAAAAAAGAGAAGGCTATTGAGAAAGAGAGAAAGAGTGCTGCCGGGTCTGAAAGTGACAGGATAAAACACACTTTTTATATGATTAAATTAGTACAGCAGATTCCCGATTTTAAACTCTATACTGAAACAAAATGCTGAAAGCATCTCAATCAATCAACAGGGCTGCAATTAAAACGGATTTTTGTCATATTTCAAAGCCACATACTGAAGGAAGTTGATCCACTCGTGATTGCAGTCAATAATCAGCTGCTCTCGTAGTTGCTGCAGGTGACAATGTTTCTCCACAATGAATGGAGTGTGATAGCGGCCCACAACCTTAGTGCTAGGGATGAAAAGTAGACATTTAAATGCTAAAATTGGTTTGTATCCACCTTATTTAATGCAGAAGCAAGCTTTTTCCTGTGAATCTGCAGGAATTCATTAGCCGCTATGGGTAAATAACTAGAAGAATAACAAAGCACAGTCAACAGTAAAACTTATTGCACTACAAACTAGTGTGTTCATGATTATAATAAAGACCAATTACCAAATACCAATTTTGCTAGAAGCTCTCTTAAGATGTAGTACAATAGGATTTTTCAGGAAGCAAGTGACCAAATTTGTCAACAATGGTGCCCACCTGTTGATTTTGACCCAGTCTGGCGGGACTATAGATGACATACTGTTCTTTACTTCAATGAGAAACTGTGCAAGAAAATATATATTACTGTCAAATTTTTGTAGACTGTGTGTAAACCTTTGTTGAACTTTACTTTGGTGAGCATACAAATGTCAGGCTCAGTAGTAATAACTTCAGGATCATAATTACAGTAAGAAATTGTCATTTTATTATCTTGCTATCTTTACAACAACCATATAATTTCCATCACAAATAAAGTGCTATTCTCTAAAATAAATAAATAAATAAATGACATTTTAAAAAGTCGAAGAGATCATTCACCCAAAAGTGAAAATTCTGTCATCATTTACTCACCCTCATGTTGTTTCCAAACTTGTATCACTTATCTTGTGTGAAACATAACAGCAGATATTTTGAGAAATGCCTCAGTGTTTCAAGTCAAACCTTCTTCGAAATATCTTCATTTGTTTTCCACAAAAGAAATAAAATCCTACATGTTTGAAACGGTGAGTTGAGAATGAGTAAATGATGACTGAATTTTCATGTCTGGGTGGACTATAAAGTCTCCCATATTCTTATTGTCTCATTTGATCGTCTTGCTAATGATGGCTGTCAAATCAGTTCTGTAGTTACGTATTTAAGGCACAAGCACTCAGATAACAAGGTGAACAAGTTTGTTCACTGACCATCTGATGCATATTGCATAAAAAATGGTAAGTGCTTTGTTGATCTGGCATGATTGTGCTCTAATCTGACTGGTTGGCTGTACGCAACCATTAGGTGTACACTGGGGAAATATATAGACATTTCTCTGTTTTATGTCCAGCATTGCTCTGCTATTATTTTAGAGAATTCCCCCCACACCAGTCTATTATTATGGTATCAACTCCTATAAATGTCATATATAAATCTTACAAAATGACATGTAAAAATGTGGCACGTAATTTTCTGTCAGTCATACTGTCTCTTCTTGTAGTTGTTGCAAAGTGGACCAGATTTATGCTGATAGTCAAAAGCATAGCTATGTTAGACTCAGCTAGAGATGAAGGGAGAACGAGGTATGGCCGGAGTCTACACTTTGAGGTGGAAAAACTGTTGTGTGTTCATGGGAGAATGGCAACAGTGAGCAGATGGAGAAACAGATGTGGAGCTGCATACAAACTGCAACATTTCAGACTCTGTCCTTGTAGTTTTCATCTTCTAGTAAGGTAGTATTCAACAGTATATCTACAACAGAATAAAATGAGTACAATGGCTTTTGCCATGTTGTACAATGTAGAATAGGTAGCAATTAGGTTTGTTATAAAACAAATAATGTCACATAATTGGAGACAACAACTGATATGTGTCCTATCACCCACAGCAGAGATGCCCAAACCAGGGCCAACAAGAGAAGGGAAAAAAACATGCTATTGAAGCATTCATTCACTTTATTTATAGAGCACTTTACAACTGCACCTGCAGACCAAAGTGCTGTACAATCAAGAAACACTTCATTAAAACAGTTTTTGAGAAACAGAACTTAAAACAACACACATCCTACTAACAACAAAGACTACCCCACCCTCTCAAAGGTTAAAGACAAGAAGTAGTTTTTGACTTCAACTTTAAAAGCATTTAAAGATGAGACCTCTCTAAGTTCCTGAGGAAGACTATTCCAGAGTTTCGGCCCCGCAACAGCAAAGGCCTGATCCCCTTTTAACTTTAAATGAGTACGAGGGACAGTAAGCAATAACTTATTATTGGATCTTAGAGACCTAGGTGCTTCACGAACAGCAACGAGCTCAGACACGTAAGCAGGGGCCATCCCATGCACTGCTTTAAAAACATACAAAAGAGTTTTATATTTTATCCTGTAGTTCACTGGTAGCCACTTGAGAGAAGCTAAAATAGGAGAGATATGATGACTAATTTTAGTCATCATATCTTCATGTATCATATATAATGAATATCTTCATTTCTAATTTTATTTGTTTTATTTTTGCATTGAAATGAAATAAAAATTAAATTAAAACAAATAAATAAAAAAACAAGTAGATTTGATTAAAAAAATAATTTAAATGTTTTAAAAAAAGTGTAATTTAAAAAAATATATTTAAATTAATTTTGTTTAATTGTTTATTAATTGAATAAATTTTAATATAGTTGGATATAATGCAACATTTACTTTTGGCTCAGGGCCCTAGGCTAGTTTGATTTTTGGCCCTTCGTATTAAAAAAAGTTGGGTACCTCTGACGTGCAATATTTGACCGATCATAGGCGCACCTTTTCAGAATAGGGTATAAAACAGGATCTGAAACTCTTTTGAAAAACATCACTTTTGAGTGAATTCTGATATTTTCTAGCAAAACATTAAAAAGCAAAATTACACAAAAATAAAAAACAAAATGTTAAACGAACCTATTTCTCAGTAGGGTTTAGCTAGTTTGGACCAAAAAAGACTTTCCATAAATTAAAGAAAATGTTTGTTTGGTTTTTTTATTATTATTAATATTTAAATAACTTAAGTGACAGGGTTGACAGTTAAAGTGACCCTATTATGTCATTTCGAACATTGCCTTTCATGCAGCGTGTAATGTAGCTGTATGTGAATGTAAACGATCTGCAAAGTTGTAAAGCCGAAAGTGCACGATAAATAAAGTTATTGTCTCCCAAAGAAAGAATTGACTCTGGAGAGCCTAAACGAGTCGTCAGTAATTCTACACGTCATGGGGTAACACATTTGCATAATGCTCGCCTATGTTCTGTACGTTGGCCTGTGATAAACATCTTGACCCCACTCTCAAACACTGTAGCTTGTTCGTGTGGTTAGACGCCGTGTCCTGCACTGTGAAAGTAAATTTGCTTAATTTCACTTCCGAAAGATGAGTGCAAAGAATCAGTGGTTACGTTCACAGCAGTACAACCCCAATCTTTTTTTGTGTCCCCGTCATTTTACTGACAACCACTTCTTTAATCTCGGGGAGCACAATGCAGGATTCACAAAACGCTTGCTCTTGAAAGATGGCTCAGTTCCCAGTTTATTTGGACAAGCTGTAACCCTCGGCTATGGTCTGTGATAAATGTGGCATATCAGTCCGTGCCTTCTGCTTGGTTCAACTCACCTGCTAACATGCTAATATGATACTCCATAGTCTGGACTGTTTAAATATACCTTCTTAAAGCATAATTTAACAAACGTATAGTGATGCATGATATATTGGTATCATATTGGTCAATATTACAGCTCATTTTCTCTACATTTATCAATATAATGCCAACTTAATCTTAAAGTGCCCCTATTATGGCATTTTGAATATTGCCTTTCATGCAGTGTGTAGTGTAGCTGTCTGTGAAATGTAAATGATCTGCAAAGTTGTAAAGCCGAAAGTGCACGATAAATAAAGTTATTGTCTCCCAAAGAAAGAATTGACTCTGGAGAGCCTAAACGAGTCGTCAGTAATTCTACACGTCATGGGGTAACACATTTGCATAATGCTCGCCTATGTTCTACGTTGGCCAGCCAAGAACAACTTGTCACTTCCGAAAGATGAGTGCAAAGAATCAGTGGTTACGTTCACAGCAGTACAACCCCAATCTTTTTTTGTGTCCCCGTCATTTTACTGACAACCACTTCTTTAATCTCGGGGAGCACAATGCAGGATTCACAAAACGCTTGCTCTTGAAAGATGGCTCAGTTCCCAGTTTATTTGGACAAGCTGTCTCCACTGAAACACAACCTGTATGTATGATAAATAATAGATGTTTATATTTTCTATCGAGCATTCAAAATACTGAACTATGGCAATGGGCGTATAGTTTCTGACACGTGCTGTATGTGGTAGACCAATAACAAAGGACTGGGCTTTCTGACCAAACAGAGCAGAGTAGGCTCACAGAAAGGATGAGTTTAGAGAGACTAAATCTTAGAACTGCTTCGAACAAATCGTTGGAAAATGAGGTGATATTAAATGCATATTTTGAGAAAACGAAGGCATTTTTTGACCTTGCATGCATGTAAACCTCTTGTAGGAGACTTCCAAAACAATATTAGGGACCTTAAAAATGTTTAAAGATTTAACTCACTTTGCGGCTTTCTCATCTAGTACTTTTAAGAAGTTGTGGGCGGGGCTTAGAAGCTGAGGTGTGTCCAGTAGGAGGTTCTTTAGAAGGGCAGAGCTGAGCTGTGATTGGATGGCAGGCATGAGGGCTTGAAGCTCAGCACTCAGGCGAGAGAGAGTGCTGGTGATGAGGTAAAATTCCCGAGTAGAGCACTGACAAGACAGAAAATATCAAAATAAACAGAAAAACATGTCTTTATAGTATAATGAAGTGCAAATTCTATTGTCATGGAGGGGGGTCATATCAATTTTATATCATGCTAATTTCCTCCAGGTTCAATAAACAGCCTCTTTGCAAGCTCTTCAAAACACTGTGAAGGTTTAGAAAACAATCAGTACTGAAAACGTGGGTGGTCATGCATGCATGCGTTTAAATGCATTCAAAGTTGTATAAGTACAGAACAAATCATTTTTGCAGATTAGTTTTAATGAATGGTGTGTTTGGGCTGGAAAGTTACAAGTTAATATGAAAGCTGCAATGCTTATTTCAAAATATTACATTTCATATGATTTGATTTTATGATCTGACTCCTTGGGAGCAAACAGCAATCTATATAATATAAGAGTAATTTTTCAAGATATGAACTCTTCAATGAGAACAAATTCCCTTTATTGTGCTTTACTTCATTATGCATTAATAATTAATTTTAAAAATACTATCGATTACAAGAAGAAATATGAAATGCTTAGTTGTAACTTAGTGCTGGGCATCATTAATCATTATAAGAACAAATTCCCTTTATTGTGCTTTACTTCATTATGCATTAATAATTAATTTAAAAAATACTATCGATTACAAGAAGAAATATGAAATGCTTAGTTGTAACTTAGTGCTGGGCATCATTAATCATTATATGTCAAACGCAATGACTCATTTGTATGCAATGTGTAATTTCCATATTTTGATGACAGTAAGCACCAAGGAGCCAATTAAATCTCTGCTTGATCTTGTGTATGTTTATAAACATCAAGCACATTTCCCAAAGGCTCAACGTTAGTCATTCCTACTAACATAATGAGGCAATACATATCCACTCTCCGTGTTCATTAAAAACAGTTTGAAAGTCCCCTGTAGGTCTATGCAAAAACTCTCTGACCCTTATTACAGTACATACATTTCATTTATGATGGAAGTCTTACTTTGACATTCTACCACTGGTAAATGAGATGCGGAAAAACAACATAAAAAAATACAAAAATGCTTAAATACTGAGGAATACTGGTTTTCAGTGTCAATATTAAGTTTCATTCTGGATATTCAATGATTTTTAATCTAACAACAAAGTTTTAGCTCAAAACTACATATAAACTTTTATCACTGGATGTTTTGTTTATAGAAATTCTTTTTTTTTTTTTTGATGAATGTGTGTTTATAAAAATGAAGGACAATGAGATGACAGAAACAGGCAGGTGAGATGAGGTTAATGAGGGCCTTCTGTCTCTGCAAAACAATAATCATTCCCATTCCTGCTTCCACTCTTGTCATTATGCTAATAGAGTCATTCAACAGCAACACGCCATTAAGCACCTTCCCTTCAACCTCCTGCCTGATTCCAAAAACAAATGGAATGAAAAAAAGCAGGGAAAATATAGAACTTTCCATCAGCTTAAATAAATTCTGGTCTTGAGAGGTTGTCATTTTCTGACAGAACATGACAGACACTTTTAGTGACACCATGGCCACTATGGTCTAAAATGTATTGTTGTTCACTCTAATTCAAACTAATTTTGAATTGCAAATGAAAACGGGTGGATTTCTGATGGCTTTATTTTTTTGTGGTAGATACTGCAAAGTCCTCTCTCGAGGTCAGGTAGACGAGTTAGCAAAGACTGGAGAGAGGGAAGGACACTGGACTCAGAACACAAAATTTCTGCTACTGCCTCCTGTAGAGCCTGTATATCACAGAGAGAGAGAGAGAGAGAGAGAGAGAGAGAGAGAGGATTTAAAAAATAGTATAAACAGAAGCAAGCAAAGCAGTAGGGATTGCAGGAATTAGTCAGCAGAAGCTATGTACCAGATAAACCATTGAAATAAAATAAGGCCTGTATCACAGTGCACACCTAAATGAAGCAGTATCTTAACTATTAGCAAATCGCATTGTGTTTTCCCGCTGTATAATGCAGCTGTGACACAATACAGAAAATTAAGACATTTCTGGGTTACTACACCGAAGTACTTAATATTTTTGTGGAAAAATAATACAGTTTTTTATTTCAAGATTCTTTGATAAACAAAGTTCAAAATAACAGCATTTATTTGAAATGGAAATCGTTTGTAACATGTTATATTGCCTTAACCGTCACTTTGGATCATTTTAATGCATTTTTGCTGAATAAGAATAATAATTTATTTCGAAAACCAAATGACTCCAAACTTTTGAATGGTATTTATGAGGTTGGTAAAGACAGTTTAAGATAAACCACGTTCATATTCGCGCGATTTTTTGCGCAGCTCATCAGTGAACAACGGCTCTGTGTAGTTAATGCTGCTCAATATGAAAGCACGCAAGTGATGGAAATTTACCGCTGATTACAGAACTGGCTTTCTGACAAGATGCGCGTT
>NW_015547685.1:1450052-1464287 GCF_001515605.1 Sinocyclocheilus anshuiensis
GCTCTGTGGCCAATAAACAATGGCTGAGAAAAGATTATTGTAGTTGCAGAAGGCCTCACTATGAGCATAATGCATATCATTTCCTCTGGTTGTCACAAAATGCATCTGAGATCTTTTAATTGCATATTATTTTCTGATGAAAATACATTTCCTGTTTTCTGCTTTCTTTCCTAAAAAACAAAGATCACTTTCATAGGAGATTTATCACAGCCTCACCCACCTCACCTCACTCTGCCATAATGCAGTATTTACCAAGATCTGTATATGGATCATTCTCCAAAGGAGCAGGGGCTTTGAAAGTCATACGTCTTCTTAAACCTGTGGAAAATTCAGCTCTCACTGAGATATTGTTTCTTTTGTTTTCTGGCCATTAGAGAGGAAGTTATGTATGACAGCACAAAGCTGAACTTTAGTGACCATGACAACACTTCAGGGGCTGAGCAGACTTCAGAGTTTGTGTTTGAATGGTCCAGAATTGAACAGTGTGAAACCATGCCCACTGGTCTTTTCACAGAACCCCGGTAACCACAGATTACAGAGGCAGGGGTGTGAGTCAAATCTATTCAGATCTTATGCCACAACTGCTTGATTTTTGAGGAGCAGAGTAATAGATTTTCAGGTCCAGAAAGAAATACCAGTGCTTGCCAGGCAACCAATGACGAGAATGAAAACATTGCTTTTAAGCTTAAAACAGTGTTGCTATGTTAAATATGTTTAATTCAATTCAATTAAAATTTATTCGTATAGCACTTTTCACAATACACATTGTTTCAAAACTGCCTTACAGAAAATGCATGTGTCTACATTACAATTTAGAGTGGTCTGTTATCAGAAGTGAATACATTTGTTACTCATGGATGAAAGTTTTCCGTCGCTATGACGGATTTCTGTCAATTGGAAAAAATGAGGGGAAAAGAAACATGTAGCACATTGTTGTTGTTCTGCCGGTGTTCTGACGATTTGTGCTACCCTGTCAGATCTTGCTACCTCCCATTAAAACAGATGGTAGTATAATTCGATAGCGAAAAGTGCTACCTATCAGATTTTGCTTCCAGCATTAATAAGGTGTGAGGCTTTATTAACATGTACACATACCCCAACCCTAAACCTACTCTTACAGTAGGATAAATACAGTGTTGGTAGCATAATCTGATAGGTAGCATTATTTGTCAGAACATTAATGGTAAACCCTTTGTTTGCCAAAAAAATAAAGAGTTTAACTCTTTAAAATAAAGAGTTTACTGTGGGAGTACTACACTCAACCAACACCAGGGAAGGCAGTTTTTGTCAGAGCCCTTGTTATTCTTAATTTTTACATTAATTTTAATTTTTACACCAGACATGTATATCGGTTCAAAATATCGGTTATCGGTCTACTTGATCTGTAATAATCGGTATCGGCATCGGCCCTGAAAAACACATATCGGCCGACCCCTAATTTGCTTTGATTTGTGCAATAAATTAAGATTAAATACGTGCAAATAAACACAAGAAAGAAGATCAGTCATAATTCACTTTGCAAAGATTGCAATGATTTCATTGTTGGTTAGATTTTTAATGGCGAACATTCTCTCCCCTTTAAAAATAAATATGTATCTCTTTTGTGAGAGAAAAAGAACAAAATCAAAACAAATGTATTTTCACATCAAAACCAAGCTTTATTTGTAAAAGGAATTCATGGATATTTCTTGCGATTGTCAGTGGTAATCTACTATCATCCTGTAATGTGTTATGAAAATAAAAAATGGCCTGCCTATTTCATTTGGTCTGTCACAGAAATTGATTCTGTGGCGTTTCACCTCCCTCATAAATTCAAATGAAATATCTAGATTCTTGTCAAGTATGTTAACTAAACCTGTCTTGCTCTTATTTCTTGGTAACCTAAGTGAACTTCCAACCCCTCTTTACTTGCTTTAGTCTTTCATTTTGATGTGATTTATTAACATTGTTTACTTTTGTAGGGGTGGTTGATTTCTGCTGCCTGTGCTAGTCATTAGGCTACCAACATCAACAACATCCACAGCGATTCACTAATTAGACTCAGATGCAATTAAACTTCCTCAGATTTAAAAATATTTCGCGTAAGGTCAGTAATAAAGTAGAATTAATTCATTTATTGAGGTATTTTGCAAATGTACTTTACTTAGCAGCCAGCAGTCACTTTTATTTTGATGTATTCATTGACTGAGTGAATTAGTTTTGCAGTGAAAATGGTTTTGATCTGCACCTAACGATTTTAATGCACCACTGTGAGGCCGTTCAGCAGGAAGGGGATGTGATGTAGAGTGTTGTATGTTTTTTGACACACTCTGTCAGTCTAAGTCTGTACATACCGCTAACAGTGAAGTGCTGCCTTGTTAATTAACCCAGCCCTGGCACTATTCGCGTCAGAATATAATTGCCTTCACTCCCCAGATTTGTGTTGGTTTGTTCCAATTAACAGGTCAAGATCAGGTTCAAACAGCTCCCAATTAAGCCTGAAGGGTTCAGTGGCCTATACTGCACTCTGGTGAAGCGGAAACATTGAGCAGTTATCGCATTTGCATCATGGGACTGTAGAATGGTGGAGAAGAGTTTACATCCTCAGCCGAGTCTAGGATTCACAAAAGCCCTTGCAGCTGCTTTGACTGGATTTTAGCTTTTCATGTAACAAAGATTTGTGACGTACGCTAAAAAGTTGGGTAGCTGATATGAAATACCTTTGAAAAGTGCACATGTCCCGTGGTTGTTTTCACATGCTACACTCCGTCTAAGATGGTTTTAAAAGGCATTTTTGCAATTCACTGCAATTTAGCCTTATATTATTTGAGAGACTGTATGGAATGTTTAAAAATGTACTTTGTTTAAAGTTTTAATTTGTCACACTTCCTGAGTTTAAATGTTGTCAAAATTCTCACATTTATTATTTATTTTGTCTATTTATTTTTTGCATTCATGAAGGCATTGTGCGTCAACTATTCAGGCACAGAAGCAGAATGCTTTTTCATCTTATTTATAGTGACATGCCCATAATGACTTTATTATTAGTTGAAACTACAGAAGTCTACACAGTCCAGAGCGTCTGTGTGAGTCTTTGACAGTATTTTGTTTTTTTTCTCCACTGATGGAACACTTTTATTGAATAGCACTTAAGGTTTGGAAGCTCTTTTCCCCCTCTTTGTTTTGGTTGCGATGGAAACAGGAAGTTAAGTGCAATGCAAAAAATAAATGAAACATGAATCCTTAAATGAAACCTCTTAAAACTGAAAAAGTAAATCTTTTGTAATAAAGAATAACATATCTTTTCTCTGAAATATCTAAATCTTTTTTGAGTTTTATAGTACCGTCTGACCTTTTTTGTGTTTATTGCTGTGTTCAGCCTGAGATTGCTTTTATGGGAACCAGACTGATTCACTGCAGAAACATCTTATTGCTGACATGACCAATTTGGAATCGTTTCTACAAGGAAAATGTGCGTAAATATTAAGCATATGAGACACAGAACAGAATCAAACTAGTTAATGTGTGTAAAACACATTTAATATTTTGATCGGCACAATATGATTGTAACAGCCATCAAAGCCACTGATAAAAATTCTAATTGCACTTGGCTCAAAATGGAAATGTGGTTGTGCAGTTCGAGCTCCGTTTCACAGGTGAAATCTGCTGGCAAAAATGCCTGCATGTAGTCAGAATGTTTGGATGTTAAAATACAAGAAACATTTCGAGACAAATACAAAAGCCAGAAATAGAATGAAAGTGACATTTTGTTAATGTGGCTCACAGCAAAGCAGACTACATATACCATCTGTGTTCTCCCTCGAGCGTGGCCAAGAGCTGCACTATTAGTCCAGCTAAAGCTTGTCTGTGGCGTTTTATTCAATTTAAAAATAGAATGAAGCCCCTTATCAGGATAATGGGAATGATTTTCAGATTAGCTGTTAACAAAGAATAATTCTGCGTCCTGGGGATCTGTGTACATGACCTATAATGGCCAGCACATTAATTGGCTCATATCTTGCGTAATGCTGTTGCAGTTGGCCTGAATTAGGGAGGCTTTACATTGTGCTTTTCTACTAACCATTGGAAAAAGAGAAGAAAAGAAGAAAAATCCAAATGTTAACACTGTTTATTACAGCATTTTACGAGAAAGAGTCCTGTGGTACAAACATACCCTAGAGGTTCGTTCACCACTAGATGGTGATTTCTCAACAGCGTCAGCTTTTCCTGCACTCTCAGCATCTTATGAAATAATGAGGTGCTGCATTTGCCTAATCCATGGGATCTTTCTGTGGTGTTCATATTTGATGGGAGTGATCCTATAGCCTTGACCAATTTTATTAGCTGCCAACCTGTAGTTTTTATTGTACTGCATAGTCACCCCAGTAATGCATTTTAAGAGTATGTGTAGGTCCCTTTCATCTGCCTCTCATTAATGGTTATGAATTGGTCTTATCATTCTTAATGCTGACTCTGGTCTCTGTAATGAAGCTTAACTGCTGTACTACAAGTTATAAAAGCTATTTGTAACTTACAAGTTGCTTTTAGTTTAAAATCATTTTAAATTGTGACAACCCTAATGGTTTGGTCAGAGTTAAAGGGATAGTTCAGCCAAAATCCAGCAAAAATAAAAATTGTCACTCGCATGTCGTTGTAAACCTGTATGGCTTTATTTCTTCTGCGTAACACAAAAAGCAAATTTTTAAAAAATATTCTGGACACTTTTTTACAATATGATAAAACTGAATGCAACAGAAATAGTCAAAGTACCATGATCATGGTCCAAAAATTGTGCCCTATACAACTTGCATCTCAATCTACACCTCACACAAAGTTACAATATAGCTTCAGACGATTTGGAATATAGTGCTCGAGTCATATGGATGACTTCCTTTTTGAAGCTTAAAGGCTCCAGTCCCATCCATTGTAATTGTATGGATATGATTAACTGGCACATTCTTCCTTTTACTTCAGTTTCTCTTTTGTGTTCCGCAGAAGAAGGAAAGTCATACAGGTTTGGAACAATGTGAGGGTGATAAATAATCTCCAAATTGTTTACAATTTTTACCAAACTAATGCTTTTTCACAGACTAATTAAATTTGCTCAACTGGTTTTGGTTCTGAAAGAAGCGGAGCGTCTGACAACATCTCAAGGGGTAGGAGCACCTTTATGGAGGAGCTTGTGGAAGCATCAGATATTTTGGCTTGTGCCACGTCCCGTTCCCTGGTCATCCTGGATGAGCTTGGTCGAGGCACCAGCACTCACGACGGCATTGCCATCGCCTATGCTACCCTAGAGTCCTTCATCAGAGACGTAAGTGAGACTAAAAGAGACTTGGCAAATATATCTAAAGAGGAAGGCTGTGATTCTGACATGTTTTCATGCCAGATTATAGCATGCCATATAGTAACACAGTTCATCTAGAATGACTTGTAGTATAGTTATTGGAGGGAGATTCCCTGTGTTGTAGCCTGTGGTTATGTGCCCTGTTTACAGGCTAAAAAGAGGACTGTGATTTCAGTAATTCTACAGTTTTCAGGTCACTGCTACTTTGGATTGAACCCAGCTCCAAAATCCTAAACCCTAATGTTGCGTGGCAAGCCAAGCCCACTAATCTGCCGTTTGGCCATTTTGAATATGCAGATGGCCTCGCCAATGTATAGAGCACATTTAGCTTATTTATTTGAATACATTTTAGAAAAAATATTATGTGAAATAAGTGTTCACTTATATATACACTCACCAGCCACTTTATTAGGTACACATGTTCAACTGCTCGTTCATGCAAATATCTAATCAGCCAATCATATAACAGCAACTCATGCATTTAGATATGTAGACATGGTCAAGATGATCTTCTGAAGCTCAACATTAGCATCAGAATGGGGAAGAAAGGTGATTCAAGTGACTTTGAATGTGGCATGGTTGTTGGTAGTAGACGGGCTGGTCCGAGTATTTCATAAACCGCTGATCTACTGGGATTTTCACGCACAACCATCTCTAGGATTTACAGAAGAAAAAGAAAACATTCAGTGAGTGGCAATTCTGTGGGCGAAAATGCCTTGTTTATGCCAGAGGTCAGAGGAGAAAGGCCAGACTGATTCGAACTGATAGAAAGGCAACATTAACTCTTATAACCACTTGTTACAACTGAGGTATCCAGAAGAGTATCTCTGAACACACAGCATGTCGAACCTTGAATCAGGGCTACAGCAGCCGAAGACCACACTAGGTGCCTCTCCTGTCAGCTAAGAACAGGAAACTGAGGCTACAGTTCACACAAGCTCACCAAAAGGAAAAAGGTTGACTGGTGTGATGAGTCTCGATTTCTGTGGTGGCCGGTGAGTGTGTGTGTGTGTGTGTGTGTGTGTGTGTGTGTGTGTGTGTGTGGGTGTGTGTATATACAGTATATATATATATATATATATATAATACGGGAACTTGGTTCCAGCCTTCAGTTGTTGTTTGAATTTTGAGGTTTGGACGTTGCATTTATAAATAAATGCATGCAGTCAACTGTGGAAGGAGAAAAATAAACATACTTGGGTGAGTTATTATGATATGAGAAATGCATTTATAAAACAGATGCTAATATGCATTTATTTTTCTTTACATACATCAGAATTTATTATTTAATTGTGTCATGAAATGTGTTGAAAGTCAACTTACAAAAAAGGGTTAAACTTTAAAATCTTGTATTTTCTTGTGTTAAGGATCCTATTCTTGTCTTCATTTTCTGATTTCTCTTCTCGCTACAAACTAAAATGCAAAGTCGTGACTCTTGAGAGGATCCATACGACATTAAATGGAAGGTTTTCAGTTCTGTGGTTTTCAAGGGACACTTTGCATCTCCGGTGTGCAGTTTTGACAGGTAAAGACTACTTAGACTCACAGGAGAATGACCACGTCAGATGTGTTTCAATGACATTCTGTTTGGACAGCTGTGTTTACCATCAGCAGTACATTCTTGTGCTAAAAGAGAAGCTCACTCGAGTCTCAGACTGGAATCACAAGAGCCAAAATAATGCCTTCGTTAAAAGTGTAAACTTCATTAATGCATTCACAGTTTTAATAACAGTTCTCTGGCATCTGGCAGCATTTGAAAGTTTGACGTGCAATATGTAATTAAAATAAAATAGAATAGAAATTAAAAACTGCAACAGGATCAAAAATTGTCTGTAACTTGATAGCGAGACTTAATGGTTTATACTCCAAAGCAAAGCATCAAGGGCTATGCTCGACTCAAGGGAGCCTAACCCCCCCCCAGACACATAGAAAAAAAAATTCTCATACCAGTCCATCCTTTGGGACACAGTATATCGAGAGTCCCCCTGTTTATCTCCTGTGAGACACACTTGTTTAGAGCTGCTTTGTGTTGATTTTTTTTTTCTTCGATAAAAATTCTGCTTAAGTTAACCATTGGTAGGCTGATTTCCCCAAAAGAAAACATTGATTCAACAGGTGGCGTGAGTTTGAGGTGGTACTGTTTGCTTGATCAATGGCTGACAAGTTATATACAGAATACAACTCAAAGTGAAATTTAAGCCTAATATTTTGATGTGCTGTTTATACTACATTGGTTTTGTCTTACTTACAGCATCCTCCGCAGGTATAAATTTAGCAGAAAGTGATTGTCAGTATATAAGTCACTTTACACCAATGTGAACACCAAATTTTACTGCCAAGTTAAATGAGATGGATGCTAGTAAAATTGGCAATCATATCCTATGTGTGGCAAATTAAAAGTGCTAATTAGTTGGCTGTTGGCTGTAGTTGCTCATATTGAAGGTAAACTTCACTTTAGATGCTGTGCTGGTGTTTGGGCTGTCAGAGGGTGGGCTCCACTGGGTATTGCATAATGTTGTGTGTCTCTATGGCATTGGCTCAGGTGTAAGATCTATCACTCTTTTTCTATTTTGCTCTCTTTCTCCCACCACAGGTCTCTTGTACTGATACTGCCTTAGGCTGGATTTATTTATCTATTGGCAAATGGACGGGCTTGTTTGCCACAACTGTGGTACAGAATAATCAAGGCATTGTTGCTGTTTGTCGTCTTCTTAGATCGTTTTCATATCGTTCTCCCATTCTCCTCTTCTTTTCCTCTCTTACTCAGAGATTTTTATTGTAGGGTGCTTGTCCTTAAATCAGGGTGATGGTTTTCTGTCTGTTAAATGGTCAATTAGGATTTTTGACTAGTAATCTCAGAGAATCATCGATCTGTGTAGGGAATGTGTCAACAGGCATATAGAATATTTATGCATTCAACAGAGAGTATAAATGGTACAATACTTAAACTTATTTTCGCCATGTCGGCAGTTATTAATTAACTGTATGTTTCAAAGCCATTTGAATGGTTTTTCATTTGATGGCCTTTTCATGCCACCTGTAATCTCACATCTCAGCCTCATATGATGCAACAAAGCCTAAATTACTTTCATTCAAGTAATTTTACTTGAATGAAAGCTCTACATAACAGTATATTAAACATCAAATATGTTCTGATTAAGTGTGATTATGCCACGTCATGGTACATGTTCGCTTTCACTGAGGTGAGACAAATTGCTTGATAAATTACTGACAAATTAGTTACTGGAAATGTGCGTCTGGCCTGGTGGGGACACAGTGTCAGACGGCACAGCCATAGGCCATTCACTGACCATCTGATGCACGTTGCTCATGGAATTGGCATGAGCTGTTTGTTTCAAAGCTGTTGATGTATTATGGAGAAAAATGACTGTGTTTATACATGGTGGTCCTTTTTAAGGCAAGCATCATTATCCCTGCTGCTCATTTTGTGCAGAGTTTAACAATGAAGCTTTTTTGTCGTAATTCAGTAGTTCAGATTTTTACTTATCCTGCCACATTTTTCACTCCTTCCATTATTTTTTAACATGCCAATTAAAAAAATAAGATGAGCAAATAAATTCCACAGCCTTGAAACACCATTGAAAAGAGGTCCCACACACATCTCAAGATCAGAATGTCATAGAGACTTGTGGGTCCAATAAACAAGCAACACCCTAGCAACCACCCAGAATACCCTAGCAATGCCATAGCAATGCACTGAAATCTTTTCTGAACTTTTTAATTACATTACTGTTTTACATACCAACATTTTAACAAGGTGGTGGTGACTTTTACGGGCAAGCACCACTCAAATGTGCAAATTTAATCTTATTTTGTATACTAGAATTCACTTAGAATATCATGAGCATTATATGCTCAGACTCACGCTGCACAGCTGGAGTTGTGACACTGAGTGCTCACAGAGGTTCAAAAATAAAACGCTTCATATTGAAATTCCCCCTTCACACTAGAATAGCTTTTTGTCCATGCCCGTTTGCCTATACAGTGCATCCATGTGTCCTGGCAGCATCTTGTAGAGAGTGTCTGCACATCGTCATGGCAACAAGGCTCACTTGTTCACCTGTGCTGTATTTAAGAATGTAAATACATTTGTTGTGTAACACTGTTGAATGATGCATTGTGTGCAGCCTTGATGCAGAACTTTCTTCTGTGGGCAATAGGTAGTGCAGCAGCGCTGGTTGCCATAGCAAAGCACTTGGAGCACATGTGAGAGGCAGGCAGAGTCACTCCTCAGTATTTAGAGAGGGCATTTCCAAGTTGAGATATCTGAGAGTTGAAGTGAGGAGGTGGGCTAAAAATGCTGTAATGTTATTCGCTTTTCTTCTAGTTGTGCAGTAACCTGGCCTTGAAGAACTGTCCTTTGCTGTCAGTGACTGCTAGTTTCATCATGCTGGACTCTCACCTGATCTGGGTTTTTGTCCTTGGTTTTTATTTCAGTTTGAGGTTCTGCTTCACATGATTAAACATCAAATGTGTTTAGCTGTGATTGAGTCACTGCAGTTGCGCTTTCATAGATAAATGATTTGGCTGAAAAGTCGAACGAGTGGTCTCAAAATTGTACGTTATGATCTGAGTGGCTGGCTTTGCATCATTTCCAGGAATAAGTTCACACTGATCTTTATCCACCTGCCAGAAAACAAAGGCCACGTACTCACTGTAAAGTTTCAGGATTGACAACTGCATTGAAATACAGGAGTGAATCCCCTAAATTATCGTTTCATGTGTGTACGGAACAGAACTCACTCCTGAAACTGTGATGATTGACACCATGGTAATCATAGCAACTTCTGTCAGGACCACTATTGTCAAAGATGATTGACAATTAGCATACAGTTTGGATTGGCAGTATGGTTCTGTTCTGGTTTGAAACTTTAAAAACTGTATACTACAAAATGTTTTAGTTTTTTTTTCATTTAGTTATATGTTTTTTTTTTTTTGTTTTTTTTTAAAGAAGACTCTTATGCTTACCAAGGCTGCATTTATTTAATACTGTATTATTACTGTAAAAACAGTAATATTGTGAAATATTATTACAATTTAAATGTATTAATTTAATGTATTTTAAAATGTAACTTGCTCCTCTGATGGCAAAGCTGAATTTTCAGCATCCATTTCTCTGTTATATGAGCCTTCGGAGATTATTTAAATATGCTGACTATTATCACAGTTGAAAACGTGTGTTGCTTAATATTTTGGTGGAAAATGTGTGTGTTATTTTTTTAGGATACTTTGATTTAATCAAGAATGTAAAGAACAGAAGTTATTTGAAATATTTTGTTATATTTTAAATGTACTTATTGTCACTTTTGTTACTGTCAGGACCACTATCGTCAAAGATGATTGACAATTAGCATACAGTTTGGATTGGCAGTATGGTTCTGTTCTGGGCAATAACTCCCTGCACATCCTTGCAGCCTAGCATGGATGAGAGCAGGGAGAGCAGCAATAACCCCCCAGGGTAAACAGAACAGAACCAACATAAATGTATTGCAGATATTGTTAAAGTTCAATAATTTTATTCAAAGGAGATTCAAAGGAGAATCAGAAGGCTGAATCCCGACTGACAGAGGAGGAGTTGGGGATGGAGAAGGGTAATTAGCTATTGAGCAATGCGAAAACTGCTGATAATACTGAGGGACCTTATATATGATTGCTTAAATAGGTGTCGTATTCCCATAGGTAGATGGGGATCAGATGAAAGTCAGCTGATGCGAGCTTGACTAACGTGACCTGCCAGAACTAACGCTACGCTTGATATTCTGGCATCTTACTATTTCTGACCAAAATATCTGCTATATCTGACCAAAGGTATAATGCACCAACCAATGACTTATGTTCAGTGATTTTAACTAAACCACCATCAAAAGAGCCATTGTATTTTGTTTATGTTTGAAGGGTTGCCATGTCCACTTATTACAAGTGGTAAGTATTAAGCGTGTTCGGGTTTATTGTTTGTGCTAGGCACATAAAGCAATCCAGTTTACGGAGTTAATAAAGAAGATTTTGCTATGTGGCTTATTTCCAAGATAATGCATTTGGATTTGAGTTTATTATGGGCTTTTTTTCTAGCAAGATCTGGCAACACTAATGAGGCTAAATGTACCCTGTGATTTCTTGCACCACACATACAGAAAATACACAATTCTGTTATGTGTTTAAATACATTATTAACAACTAGTTAATTTATTATCATTAACAACATTTCGGTTCTGTACACACTGCATAGAATTTCTGTAAATGTGGTTGCCACTACCTGCATTTTTCGGGAGTCAGTTTGGTTGTAGAATGTGGTTGGCACTCTTGTAAATTACTGAACTGTATGTACAGAACAGAATTATGCACTAAAAGGTGAATTGACAATGAAAAAATTAGTTGCAGTGTGTACAGTACGTGGTCAAAGTCATTTTTTTTAAAGTTGCTAACAGAATTTACTAAAGTTTACTCAACACTTTTGTTAGAGATATTTACACTACTGTGTAAGTTTTAGGTCTGTATTTTCAACACTTTAATAACGTATAAGTTAATGTTAAAATTTGCATTAAGATTAATAAATGTTTTAGAAGTATTTTCCATTGTTAGTTCATGATAACTAATAGTTAATGAATGTTAACAAATGGAACTTTATTGTAAAGCGTTATTATGTTAAATTCAGCTTTACATCACAGGAATAAATTATATCTTAAAATATATTACAGTATATTAAACAGAAAATAATATTTATGTGTAATAAATAAATAAATATTTTACAATATTCTTTTTTTACTGTATTTTTTTTTTAGTTGGTTTAAACAACACTTTAGTTGGTTGTTTTAACTTTTGATCAGATGATATATTTTTATATATTGATATCTTGTTAGTGAGCAGTTTTTGGCCAGAATAATTATTGTGTACTGGACTTCATGCTGAAAAGTGTGCCTACATGTAACAGTATGAGTTTTAATTGTAAAGTAATTATTCACTTAATAGCTTTTTCACACCAAACATGAATATTGGTGCAAACAAGACTTTGTGTAGAATCAATGCACCAGGCATTTACCCTGCTTTTTATGCGTAAAGTCGATTTTTTTTTCTTTGCCCAGTGATTAAAAACTTGCTGGCCAGTAAAAGATGTACATTTAGCTTCAGTAATGTTCATCCTATGCATTCACATGCTGGTTGTATTTGATGGTGATGGGAAAGTTAGTAGCCTTGCCTTGAAAGTCTCCAAAACCTCCATCAAAGTAAAGACTACCTCTAAAAATGTGAACTTCCCGTGAGGACTGCATCACAGAAAAATCACAAGAAAAATTGCGTGCCTCTTGTTCTGCTTCAGTGCTCTCGTCTCCGTATCTTCCATGCGTCTCATATTCACACTTCAGCTCAATGCTTCCCCTGAGCCTGCTAAAAAACAAACGCATCAATAAATGGAGAAATGAACATGTCCCCCCTCTGGAATGAAATGTGCGCATTCGTGAGGTGGTAACGCAATGCACACAGATGCACGCGCGGTCTGCCGGGCTGCTGATAATGTTCGTAAATGGCGAGTGAGGGGGTGGTTGCTGTTTGTGTGGTTTCACACTCGCTCTGTCACGCAGTCATATGGAAGCAGGATGCTGAGAAACCAAATCTGTAGTGTTATTCCTTGAATAAGATTGAGTTTTGATTACAATTGGTGCTGATTTGAAGTAGTTAAGGTGAAGCTAGTGTAATTGTTTTTCTCAAATTCTTTCTGACTGTATCTTTCAAGCCGTATTCACGAAACTTGGCAGTTATCCAATCTGTTCTGATTAAGTTTGCATTATATTTTCTTGACATTGCTGTCGACAATCAAATATTCCTCAAAAATAACACTGACTGAATGTTCAGCCTGGCTCATAATTTTCATGAATTAAAATTCTGTCATTTACTCATCCTCAAGTTGTTCCAAACCTGTATGAGTTCCTTTTTTCTGTTGAGCACACTAAAAAGGGTTTTGAAGGGTGGTTGGTTGACAACAGCTTTGACTTTCAGGTAAGGCTTTGTCAAAGTGTGTCTAACGAACTTTCTGTTTTGTGATCCTAGTAGTGCAGTAATGACACCTTCACCTTTAAATTAAGTTCAGATGTGTGAAGTTAGATTATTTTTCTTCTCTGTGTGTTTCTGCAGGTGAAGGCGTATGACGTTGTTTGTGACCCACTACCCACCATTGTGTGAGCTGGAACGCTTGTACCCGCAGCATGTGGGGAACTACCATGGCTTTCCTGCTGAATGAGCCAGAGAGCACTTCTGACGGTGAGTATGGATAAATCTACCAACTCACATTACATCAGCTTCTTGAGTTGGGGTTGAGCTATATATACACTTCCATTCAAAAGTTTGGGGTCGGTAAGAGTTTTTGAATGTTTTCAAAGGAACTCTCTTATCCTCACCAAGGCTGCATTTATTTGAAAATACAATAAAACATGAATATTATGAAATATTATTACTAGTTAAAATAACTGTTTTCTGTTTTAATATATTTTACGATATAATTTATTCCTGTGATGGCAAAGCTGAATTTGCAGCAGCCATTACTCTAGTCTTCAAATCGAAGCATAGTCAGTAGACTGCATAGTAGTATAATAACAACAGCAATAGTGATAGTAATTGCAATAGCCAATGCAATAAATATTTGAGGATGAATCCCTTCTTTTGGGAGTGGCCTAATCATTATTTTTGTTCTTCCAGAGCCCGTCATATTGTTGTTATGGCGCTGTTTCCCTCCTTGAACATTTATAATTTAACATGTGCCCACTTGATGTACTGGATCTTGATATATTGCTCATCTGGGGGGGAAGTCGTGGCCTAATGGTTAGAGAGTCGGACTCGTAACGCAAGGTTGCGGGTTCGAGTCTCGTACTGGCAGGGCTTGTAGGTGGGGGGGGGGGATG
>NW_015547685.1:1464595-1467942 GCF_001515605.1 Sinocyclocheilus anshuiensis
CTCCCCGGGTGCCGCAGCAAAAAATGTCTGCCCACTGCTCCGGGTGTCTTTTTTGTGTGTGCTTTTTTCTGTAAAGCCTTTCATTTAAGTTGTAGACTAATAAATGCCACTTTTACGTGTTTGAATGCCAAGTTTAATTGTCCGTGCTCCATGCTCCTCTTTTCAATTATTGGAGTTTTTGACAGTTTTCTGCCCATATTATCTACTGACATTTTTTTTTTATGAAACCTGAGAGATTTCTGTCCCTCGACTCGAAGTCAAGGTAACCAAAACATAGACGATCATAAAGGCTTTGTGAATTGAATCCATAGGAATCAAGCAGTTTATGTCAGATCTTGTGAAGAGAAACGATCACTTTATGTGATGAACAGATTTAATTTAGGCTTTTATTTACATGTAAACAGTGACCAACACACATACAGAGAGCGCATTAAATATGGTAAACACGGAAGCTCAAATATACATGCATGATGCACAAGAATGTTTGTTCTAGCACAAATCATGTATGTGACGTACACACAAGCTTCAGTGTTTATCATATGTGATGTACCTTATGTATGTGAATAAAAGCCACAATTAAATCTGTTGATCATGTAAAGCAATCACACAGTATCTCTTCACAAGACTGCTCGATTCATATAGATTTGCTTTTTGGCGCCTTTATGACCTTTTTGGATTTTCTACATTTTGCATACCTGGACTTCCATTGGTGGGACAGAAACCTATCAGTGAGTAAATTACTGCAGAATTTTCATTTTTGGGAGAACTTTCCCTTAAAAGAGAAGGCATGGTCAATGTAATATTTGTTTTCAAGCACCTTTTCAAATATTTGTTTGATATTCAAGAAAATGGTTGAATCAATCAGAATGAAATATGAGAAATGTTTTCCCTGCATTCATGTGTAAAATTGATTTGGTAATCTGTAAATGTGTCACAGAGGCGAACTCCGTGATTCCCTCTTCCGACCATCAGAGGGCTCCCTCACCCGAATATTGACTCTTACACTCTCACACTACATTTCCCATCAGCCCCGTATCTGGCACTGATCACCTAGCCCAGCTGTAGCCCATCAGCTGGCCTATATAAACAGTCTGTGCCTTCCAGCTCATTGCAAAGTCTTGTTTTACGGCGGTTTGCATTTCTGAGCGGTTTTCTCTGTTTTGCCTGCCTGTTGTGACCCTGTCTGTACCTCGTTTATGATACTCTGCTACCTGCCTTCTGGATTATCCGCCTTGTCTCTGAGTTGTGATTCATTGCCACCTGCCCCGACTTCTAGCCTGTTTACTGACAACGATTGTGTTTACCCCCCGTCACTGTGTTTGCTGGTATGTGACCATTGCCTGTTTGACCACGATTGTAATAAAGCTTGCTTATGGATCCCACTTCGAGTGACGCTTCGTTACAAAATGACTTAAGGCAGTGACAGGTCAACAGATCATGTTTGCTCTTACATAGTGTTGAGGAGCAGATAGAACTGCAAAAGATGAGAACCCTGAGTGGTAGTTTTTGGGACTGATTTGACGATTTCACTTTTACCACGGTTAGCACATGTTTGTTTATCTCTTTTTTTATTATAAAAATTTATTTTTTTATTTTTTTTATGGTTCACTTAAAGGGTTAGTTCACCCAAAAATTTAAATTAGTCCATAAATTGCTCACCCTCAAGTCATCCTAGGTGTATATGACTTTCTTCTTTCAGACGAATTCAGCCAAAGTTATATTAAAAATTGTCTTTGATCTTTCAAGCTGTTTAATGGAACTCGGTGCCCATTCATAAAAAAAAGTGTCTCACACAACTCCGGGGGGTGAACAAAGTCCTCCTGTAGCGAATCGATGTTTTTTTTGTAAGAAAAATATCCATATTCAAAACGTAATAATCAATTTAATCTAGCTTGTGCTCACTGTTGTACACAGAAGCAGCTCCGGGCGGATGACGTATGAGGTCAGCGTTGCGCATGCGCCGGTGAGTCTCGTGAAAACCAACGTTTGTTAACAGGAGCAAAGGAAGCAAAGTTTCCTTACTTTAGCAAAGGAAAACCAGTCTCCTCTTGGCTTATATCGAAATCCTCTGACATTCTTCTTTACAAATCCTCGTTTTGCACTTCTAATTAGTGACCGTTGTTTTGTTTTGATCTCTCCCCTGCGCTTCCATGTGCGTCACTTCTTAGCGGCGCATGCGCAAAGCTGACCTCCATACATCATCTGCCCGGAACTGCTTCAGTGTACAACAGTGAGCGCAAGCTAGATTACATTGATTATTATGTTTTAAATATGGTTATTTTTCTTACAAAAACGCGTTGATTCGCTACAGGAGGACTTTGTTCATCCCCCGGAGTCGTGTGAGACACTTTTTATTTATGGATGAGCGCTTTTTATTCAACTTCTTTTGGACTGATGCACTGCAACACCCGCTGAGTGCCATGAAACAGCTTGAAAGGTCAAAGACAATTTTGAATCTAACTCCGACTGGATTCGTCTGAAAGAAAATACACTGTAAAATCTAATTAGTTGGGCTTACTTAATACTTAAAAACAAACCGATTGCCTTGAAAAAACTAAGTAAAGTGAAATAGGAATAGTATGTTGTACTGACTACTGACAAGTTAGTATAGTTTACTTACACAAGGGTTCAAGTAACTAAAAAAGAACTGTAGGGGGTACTTGATCCTTTCATTTAGGTTTACTCATGACTTAGTATAGCTACTCACTGACTCCCAGAGTGCATTGTGGCATGAATAAATTATGCAGTTGCTTTGTTTTACAGTTGTTGATTTTATTTGCCAATTTTAAAACGGTTATTGTTACAATTAATGAAAATAAATGAAATTGAATTGTTACCATTGTTGTGATTCACATGCTGAATGTTTAAGTCTGGGTGTGACTTCAGCATATTACCACACACTATTTAAGGATTATATAAACCCAATTAAAAGCATCTCAAGGTATTTATGAAAAACAAAATTTGAAAAAGTTCATTAATAAACACACAAAAAATACACTAATGCATTTAATTAGAAGACAGATCACCTTCTAAAAGCAATCTATTTATTACTTTTCTTCCCTTGAAATCAAATAACTCTGACTTCATGAGGCATTGCTGCATTAACAGGAAGAAAATTATAGTAACATAAACTAAATTCCAAGTGCCCAACCAAAGGGAATGCCAATCACTATAATGGTGAAATAAAAAAAAAACACATTTTAGGAAAATCAACATCAATTTATGAAGTCAGCTTATGTGATGTTCTCTCAAATATTTCAGTTGTATTGAAAATTCAGCATTCAAGATTACTTTGGGAAATGAGTGAATGCAACTAATGAAAGATAACTGCAGACATGGAGGAAATG
>NW_015547685.1:1468691-1479997 GCF_001515605.1 Sinocyclocheilus anshuiensis
ACTATTTAAGGATTATATAAACCCAATTAAAAGCATCTCAAGGTATTTATGAAAAACAAAATTTGAAAAAGTTCATTAATAAACACACAAAAAATACACTAATGCATTTAATTAGAAGACAGATCACCTTCTAAAAGCAATCTATTTATTACTTTTCTTCCCTTGAAATCAAATAACTCTGACTTCATGATGCATTACCGCAGTAACAGAAAGAAAATTATAGTAACATAATTAGTATGTTAATAAGTAAATTAATAAGTAAATTAAGTTCCAAGTGCCCAACCAAAGGGAACGCTAATCACTATAACGGTGAGTTAAAAAAAAAAACATTTTAGGAAAATCAACATCAATTTATGAAGTCAGCTTATGTGATGTTCTCTCAAATATTTCAGCTGTATTGAAAATTCAACATTCAAGCAAATATTTCAGTTGTATTGAAAATTCAGCATTCAAGATTACTTTGGGAAATGAGTGAATGCAACTAATGAAAGATAACTGCAGACATGGAGGAAATGGATGAAAATTTTATTAAGACTTTTTTTTAAAGATTTTTCTTTTCTTCTTCTTCTGTTGTTATGTTGCACATTAGCAACATATTAATGCACTGCTGCCTCTCACTGGTTTATTAATGTCATTGGTTCCTTTGTGGCTACTTGAATATTTTAAGTAAGTGTCACTCAAAACAGTAAGTAAATTGTTTTATTTGCCTTGAAAGTAGCTGTAACTTAATAAAACCTAGTAAGTATAACAACTAAGTAAAGATAACTAATTAAATCTAAGTAAGGTAAACTATTGGATTTTACAGTGTGGGCTAATTTTCATTTTTGGGTGAACTAACCCTTTAAGCATCCTGCTTAGAAAGTCCAAGTTTCTGCTGCTTCTCCTGAGAAGTAGTTGGTAGAAACTACTTTGGTTGGCACTTTGATTGGTAGAAACTACTTTGCATAAAAGAATGTGACTATGAGATACGGAACTTGAACAAATTTATTGTCAGGTTGTTATAGAAAATTGATGGCTTGGAAACACGTTAACCAATCAGAGTCAGGCATTTTGAAAGTTCTGTGGTGTAAATTAAAGGAAGAAAGAGAATTTCAGAACCTTAAATGCTTGTAACACTGTTACAAGACACAGGTAGTGGTTACTTAACAGCTAGCCTGTGTGTATTGCAGTAATCCTATTGCATAAGTAGTCTTTGCTCTTCAGTTTCTCATTGAACTGTGCTGTGTAGTTTCACTTACCGGCATTGAAATTCATGCTTAAATCATATCCAGATTCAGAGTTCTGAAAATCTGTAAAAATCAGAACTCAGCTAGGTTCACTTCTTCCATCACATACCCCCCACCCCCCCACACACAAATCATATTCACAAATCAGGTTAATAATAATTATGTCGTTACCGTCACACCATGACAAGCAAAATTATTTTATGAGTTCTGAAGAAGTGGCATTTATTGAAAAAGTTCTTGGCAAAACTCAGTGACCTTCTAATGTCTATAATTGATTAAATATATTTTCTCAGACAAAAAATTATTCACAGTTATTATGCCATCATGTGGGTATTATTCACAGATTTGACACTTTTTAAAGTCATATGCTCATATACTGTATACTTCAAGGTAATGTGTTTTATTTTTTTTAATTCAATTCAAATTTATTTGTATAGTGCTTTTCACAATACACATTGTTTCAAAGCAGCTTTACAGAAAATGCATGTTCTACATTACAAAGCAGAAGTGAATGTGTCCAAGTAATGTTCATTTCACAAATTAACAGTTCAAGATAATAGAATCATACAGTTAGCTAACATGAATTAATTTCAGGCAGAAGCTAATTAAAACGATTATTACAAGTGTGATCATAATGATTTCAATATAGAGAAAATTTGGCAGCTGTGCATGTCGATTCAAGTTGGCGTCATCTGGGGTCCTCGCAGGGGTCAGCATCATCTCTTCAAAGGTGTTTGGGGTCATCTTAAGTCTATGTTTAACATGGTACATTTTGTGAAGGAAATGGTAAATTTTGGGGTTAATGCACGTCAGCACATATACTGATCTTTCACAATATCCCCTATTCCCAGGGTAGGAACAGAAAGACAAATGGAAAAGAATTAGCGTATCTGCTGTTCATAACGTTTCATGCAAAAAAATATGTTTGTGACTTTTATCTGATCTAACTGGGAACGGGTGAGATTGAGATTCATTATGTGAATGATTGGCTGAAGAGATGTGTCTTTAATCTAGATTTAAACAGAGAGAGTGTGTTTGAGCCCCAGACATTATCAGGAAGACTATTCCAGAGTTTGGGAGCCAAATGAGAAAATTATCTCCCTCCTTTAGTGGACTTAGATATCCTAGGTACTA
Organism: Sinocyclocheilus anshuiensis; assembly: GCF_001515605.1. Classification (NCBI taxonomy): domain Eukaryota; kingdom Metazoa; phylum Chordata; class Actinopteri; order Cypriniformes; family Cyprinidae; genus Sinocyclocheilus; species Sinocyclocheilus anshuiensis. The sequence continues at coordinate 1,471,052 of NW_015547685.1, forward strand.
AAAGTCCAGAGTTTTGTGACCTTAAAGAGCGTGATGGATTATAGGGCATAAGAAGATCAGTTAAATATACAGGAGCTAAACCATTTAGTGCCTTATAGGTCAGTATAATATTTTGAAATCAATACGGAACTTAATGTAACCAGTGTAGAGATGATAAAATTGGGGTAATATGATCATATTTTTTTGACCTGGTAAAATCTCTAGCAGCTGCATTTTGTACTATTTGTAGCTTGTTTATTGAAGATGCAGGACAACCAGCTAGTAGTGCATTACAGTAATCTAGTCGAGAGGTCATGAATGCATGAACTAACTTTTCTGCATCAGAAACAGATAACATGTTCCGTAGCTTAGCACTGTTTGTGAGGTGGAAGAAGGCTGTTTTTGTAACAAATGTTACAAAATGAATGTTAAATGAATGAATGAATGTTAAAATGCTTTCTCTTATCCCAGTATAATGGCTAAAATACTTGATCAATTCATACAATTTTAGTGTAGTCCATTAAAGCATTATTTTACAATATTAAAGTTCCCCTATTATGCCATTTTTGTAATTTTATTTTGGAAGTCTGCTACAACAGGTTTACATGCATGCAAGGTCAAAAAATGCTGTAGTTTTCTCAAAATATGCTTTTAATATCACCTCATTTTTCAACAATTCTCAAACAATTCATTCAAAGCAGTTCTAAGATTTAGTCTTTCTAAACCCCTCCTTTCCGTGAACCTACTCTGCTTTGATTGGTCAGAAGGCCCAGTCTGTTGTTACTGGTCTACCGCGTATGTCTGAAACATTACGCCTATTGCCATAGTTCCGTATTTTAAACGCTTTTAAATATAAAAGTCTATTGCGCCATCTTTCAAGAGCAAGCGTTTTGTGAATCCTGTCTTTTTCTCCCCGAGATTAGAGGTGGTTTCAAATTACTGACGACTGAGTCGATTCTTTCTTTTTGGAGATGATAACTTTATTTATCGTGCATTTTTGGCTTTACAACTTTGCACATTGTTTACATTCACATACAGCTACATTAAAGGGGTCATATGATGCGATTTCAATTTTTCCTTTCTCTTTGGAGTGTTACAAGCTCTTGGTGCATAAACAAGATCTGTAAAGTTGCAAAGACTAAACTCAAATCCAAAGAGATATTCTTTATAAAAGTTAAGAGTCAATCACACCTACCTAAAACGGCTCATTCTAACACGCCCCCACATGTCTACGTCACGATGTGGGACGATTTGCATAACACCGCCCAAATGTTCACGCAAAGAAAGAAGGCTTAACTTTTATTCTCGCTGTTGCCGCCGTTGCCATGTTGTGGAGTCGCTGTGTGTTTCGTTGTGAAAGCGAAACTACTTTGTTTGGCCTTCCAAAAGAGGACACGACTAGAAATCAGTGGTTACGTTGTATTTACAACACTGTTCCAGAACAGTTCAACCCAAATATTCAGATGTGTGCTGCGCATTTTATGGAGGATGGATGAGGACTGTTTGCTGAACCAGTAGCCGCGTTTCAGAAAGCCGGGGCATAGAGGAGAAACAATAAAGTACTTTATATGGAAAATAATGTGGTTTTTTTATCCTTAAACCGCATAAACACATTGCATTACACCAAATACACAACACAATGTTCTTTTTAGCAACGTCATATGACCCCTTTAAGGAAATATTCGAAATGGCATAATAGGGGCACTTTAACATAAAACAACATAGTATTTAGGCAGTAGACAGTGTATTACTGTATACATTTAGTATCATCATCATCATCATCAGGTTTATCATGGATCTTGTTTTCATAAATTATTTTCTTGAAACTTTTATTCTTTCACAATGAATCCTCTGATCTGATCGTTACTTTGATACACACATAGGGCTTCCAAGGTGTTTAATAACTCTATTGCTCTAATTTCCAGAGGAACAGGTGCAGCCAGAGTTCATCACATTTCTCTATCAGTTGATTGAAGGCGCAGTTGCCAGGAGCTACGGGCTAAATGTAGCACGTCTGGCTGAAATCCCAGAGTCCATCCGCAGGACTGCTGCATTCAAATCCAAAGAGTTGGAGGCTCTTGTGAACAACACGGAGGTACGTGGGCTGATTGGTTACACAATGGAAAAAGAACACTGTAGTAATTTTGGATTGTGGAGGAGCTTCTTTCAGAACAAATTAAATACTTTTTGGGTTTGAGCGGCTCCATTTGCAAAAATATTGTGTAGACTCGCATATTTTTGTATGTTGTATTTGTTCATAGACATTGAAGTCAGTGCTAGAAACCTGTGCTAAAAAATTGTCAGAATTAGAAATGTATTGTAACTGATTGTGTAAAGCCAGCTGCTTTGCATAGATTATTTTCACAAACAGTACATGGAAGCCAGTTTCTCCAGTTGCATGTATTTCCTATCTTAGTGTATATGCATTTGTATTTGCACCAGCCACTAAAACAGCAGCAGTTTACTGAATGTCTTTGATTCGTCTACATTGTTACAAATATTTCCTGAGGTATTGATGCTGTTTAAACCTTTTTGTAATTGTATGGTATGTAATGATTCTACCCCCTTCTCTCTTTACAAACATAGGAAAATGGTGAGAGCATTATCTGATGCCTGGAGTATCACCAACAAGGAAGCATTGCTGGATTGGAGAAAGTGTAGTCTCTAATAATAGCATGATGGTTTTTGCCTATAGGATGATGGTTGCAAAAACCGTTAAACAAACAGGAACTGAATATCATGTATTTAAATACATCATGTATTTCATCGCCTGTTTTAACATTAACTCAAAACAGTAGATCTTACAACTATGAATGATGTCTTTATATAGACATTATCCAGGTGCTTTGGTGGTAATATGCTGTATTTGTGTCCATAGGAAAAAAAAGAAAATGATGCACCTTTCTAAGATTGTTAGTGTAATGTTATATTGACATTAATTAAACTGGAGATCAAATATTTTTCTGTAAATTGGTGTGTTCATTCCATTAGTTCACCCATACGTGAAAATCCTGTCATCATTTACTCGCCCTCATGTTTGATTTTCTTTCTTCTTCTTAATTTTAACAATGCTGGTAACCAAACAGTTTTGGTGCCCATTGACAAAATGAATATTTTACAGAAGAATGTAATTGATAAAGATTTGGAATGGTAATTGGTGACAGAATGTTCATTTCTTGGGTGAACTATCCCTTTAAATTTCCGGAGTAATCTCATTGTCCTTCAAAGGTGAAGTCTGTGATGAATGATAATCAGTCTTCATAAAAGCTGAAGCAGTCAGGCTGAGAACATAAAACCCTCCTGTGTCTTCCTCCCTTACTCACATTTGCATTGCTTTGAGGTTACCGTGGTTTGCTTTAATAATATTTTAAATGTCATTTAAAATTATGAGTTATAGATTATGCTACACTTTATAAAGTAAACTGCTTTAACTGAATTTGAAAATTGATTTATGTCTGTATGTTACGAAATATGCGGAAGATCAGTTAAAACCATCTTATATTTGTCATCCTTACATGCTAAAAGTTGAGAAAAAATCATGGCAAATAAAATAAAGGAAAATGAGTGTGGATTTCTCAGATGTAATTGAAGCTTGATAGAGACTGAGAACACACAAACACACAAATTATATAATTGATAGAGACTTGTACAGTGAATGGGATGACGAGTGAAACTTTTAAACTTGATAATTCACGTGCGATAAAGGAGATGTCCAAAATGTGCAATTCTCCAGGACCAGGATTGAGAACCAGAAGCCCTGTAGTAAGAATTTGCTAACAGTGTTAGGGGTCCTTCACAAAGAATGTGTTTTTTGTAGTTAAAAACGTGAGACACAAGTCTAGAGACATGTTTTATGTTGTTGTTGTTGTTGTTGAAAATGTGCTTGCAAAAGTTGAAATTTTAACTTGAGTGCCGTGTTTTTAGAATGCTGTCATGAGACGCAAGTGCAACGGTCAAACACATTGTCTAGAGCATGTTTACTGTGAATAGAAAAACAATGGAAAACAAAAGCAGTTGAATGTAAAAACGTGTTCTGTGTGAATGGCCCCTTAAGGCCCGTTCACACCAAGGACTATAATGGTAACTATAAAATTTTAACTATCACTCTAATTCTAAGAGAACAGGGAAGTCCACATCACAGCGATAACAATAACCACACAGCTGAACGAAATTGTTGGAATCACTTTCAGAACAATTTTTTTCCAGCTCATGAGTGATAAATACACTGGTAGCCAGTCAGATTCCATTCGACTTTATAGAACTTGAGCATTTAAAGCGGCAGATGACAAAACAGCAGTATGCTTAAACAGAACAATGTTGTGTGTTGGTGTGGATGCTAATATAATTAAAGGTTTAGTTATCTTAATAGACAGCATTCTTGGTGTAAACGTACCTTTACACTTGTTTGCATGGCAGTTTATGCAGTAGTATTTAATGAAATGATAAACTATTAATGTGTTTAATGTGTAATTTCTAATGCTGCTTGTAGTTATTTTTTAGTAATTGATTTCTGAATGAGTGTCATGGGCACTGAAATGTAACTTGCATGTACCCAGTGTGAATTGTGGCTTTTCTTTAAATGCAAATTAACCTACCAGTAAAGCGCCTAATTGTACCTTGTCAGTTGCTAGAGTGATGCGCCGTAGCGCGCTTCGCCCCGCCTCCTCATTAAAACCCCTGCATCGCCCGCCTCCTTATTAAAATTTCTGTATCGCCTCGCCTCCTCGTTAAGATCTGCGAGTCTTTCTGCCCGCGCTTTCGATCCGCCCACTCATTAAAAGCTGCGCTCAGCCACAAGGGAAAGTCGACCTCAGCGCGGGAGAGAGAGCGAGAGAGACGCTGTCTCTTTAAGAGAGGATGCCAAAGCCGATTACATTGGATCTCAACCGTGATTCTCTCTCGCCGTCTGTCCACTACTATTGCTTATTTTGCTATACTGCATGAGCTAAACGCGTTGACACAGCGTTGTTCGTCGGGGTTAGAACTTTTCTTCAGGCCAGAAATGGATTGGGCTCCGAACTCGTTTGGATGAGTCGCTTATGAGCAGTGCGCGTCGGCTCGGCAACTTTCCCGTGCGCATTTCTCCAAACATCCTAAGTGGAAAGTTAAAATCACATGGGATATGGTGACAAACAAGTGAATACACATTAAACCAAGACGGAAAATGCAGAAGAGTGTTCGGTACAATGAGGGACACGCTCTGTATCTCTCCGTTATCGCGCGTAAAGAGGGCACCAAGCGAGGTTATCTCAGCAAGAAGACCACAGAAAACAGTAAATGGCATGAGAAGTTTTTTGCACTTTATCAGAATGTTTTATTTTACTTCGACACCGACCAGAGTGCTCGACCATCAGGGATTTATCTTCTGGAAGGATGCACGTGTGAACGAGTCCCTGCGCCCAAGGTGTCCACTGTTGGCAGAGAGACACTTGACAAGCTGGTGAGTTCAACGTTTCTTCAACATATCAGTTTAATAAAGGCACGAATTATGGGGAGGAGGTCCTAAATCATGTTTTCTTTATTTTACATAAACGTATGTTATTTTAACCTGCCTTTTCAACGTTCTCTTAACTAAAAAAGTTCAATTACAAGTTGTCGGAGCGCACCGAACAGACGCTCGTGAATCGAGGTCGAGTTCGCGAGATGAGGTAACCATAGCAACAGTACCATAGCGCTTAATATTAGTGTCGGATTGTAAATCGACAAATACACAAGTACGGCCATTATCACGTTACTATAGATGTCACATATTCTTAAAAACGAGCGTTCTGTTTAAAACGTCTTTTTAAATGTTGGCAGTTAGCTAATTGTCCAAAATGCGTTTTGGTTGCGCATGAGGTACCTCCAGAGATTGTGCCCTAAAATGACTGACGTAAACACCTTTAAAAATCCCAGACCCCTGAAAGTTCTTGAATAATTCACACATTAAATATAATCAAAATAATAATAAAAAAAAAAAAACTGGTAATGGAAGGAAATAAGGAAACATCTTTCTGCTTTTTGTATTTTTTTAGTACTGTTATCACAGTATGCGTAAAAGAGATCTGAAGGAATTATCACTGACATCTGGAAATCCAGCCTAATCTTCATCTTGGAGAATATATTAGTCTCTTCTGCTCATATCGTAAAAAAGCAAAACGTCGTCAGTGTGTTGGACAGTATCTAATAGATCATTGCCAGTGTCTTGTAAAAACGATTTCTTTGCTATGTGAAAACCTGTTGCATTGGGCATCACAAGTCCTCTTTTGAATCGGATTCGAGCAGTGCAGAAACGTGACCATGGTATGGAAACGTTATGCATTGATATGGATCATCGCCTATATTGACTCCTGATGTCTTTATTAGTGTGTGAGATAATAATTGAATTTCATATGGGGTTCTGAAGCCTTTTTATCATGAGCAAATGTTCCCCTTCTGCCGATATAATGCAGTGGTCTGCTGATGTCATTAAAAATGTGGGATTGTAGGTGGCCATTGATGTCAGATATTAATTTAAGTTACAAACCGTATTAGAGGCTCCCCATTCAACAGGTGCAGTCTGTTACCTCTGCACAGAAAAAAATAAAACTACTTATGCCAGTGTCATTTATGCAAAAGCATCACAAGCCATGCCTAATATGGGAATTATCCGAGCTCTATAACCACCCATGCTTGTGGTTAACACTTTAACATATGATTATTCTGTATTATATTGCGATGGAAAGTGGGCCTTCTTTAAAAGTTGAATTTCTTGAGGACCCCATGAAATCAAAGTGACAGTTTTGTGCCTTTTATTCTGTCTGTGTTAGTTTTGAGGGAATTTATACGGTAGTGTTCTTCCCAATGTTGACCAAATTAATTTTTAGCAAATAAACATGGGTGTTGTTCAGCTGGTACAGGTCACCCCCATGGTTATTTAAATGTTGCTTACAAAAGAGATATAATAAGCAGCCAATATGTTAATAGTAGGCATGCTAATAAGCAACTAGTTAATAGTGAGAATTGGTCCCTATACTAAAGTGTTATATGATGTGAAACATCTGAAAATGTAAGTGAAAAAAAAAAAAAAATGAAGACCCACTGCTAAACAACCATCACTGGGGTGTGAGTAGATCATATGAAAATATATGAATAAGGCCATACAAATTCATTGCAACCAGATACCTTTGTTTCTTGATGTAAGCCTGTTGGCATATATAACCACCTAACCATTAAGTCTGCAAAACTGCTGATGAGTTAATAAGATTCAATTTCATTTTATTGATTTAATGTTGCAGTTTAGCTTTGTTTTCTCTGCCTGTTAATGGTGCTGTGCATTTTGATTGATTGTGAACTTAAGGCTTGTTGAAAACCAGCCATACTAAAAACTTCACTTTTATAGCTGAAAAAGATTAGTTAAGCATCAGCAATCATGTAGCGCTTTGAATATTATGCCTGCTCAAACAGAAATGAGATGGCTTTTAATCTACAGATGTTATATAGTTCTCACACTGTGCGTGTTTGTACCCTGTATCGACTCTTTCCTCTGCGAGAACACAGTTAGAAATCCTCTCTCAATCACACACCCACAGACTCCCACACGGCTGCATACAAGTATGCACACTCTCTCCCACAGACAACTAAAAAGACAAAAAGGAATAAATGTGGGCTAGTCTATAAAGAGTACAGAAAGGTGTAGAAGCAGTCGATATGGGATACTGAAACTCCTTTGGGGAGAAAAAAACCCTGAGGAATAGAAAATGTAAACCAACCAAAAACGTTTACGAATAAATGTTTTCAGCTCTGCTGAAACCGATGATTAATATTCATTTCCCAGTGATTTAAAAACAAAATAGAAATGACTATTTTTGATGAGCAAAGCATACAGATTTTATAGAAATGTGTAGGTGGAGATTTCCAGCTGCTAATTTGAAACATAAAGCTTACACTAATGTGAATGAAAACCTTCCTGTGCCTGACTGATTTCATTTGTGTGTTCTTATGAAGTCCAGAACTCTTTTTATAATGCCAGATTTCTGAGGATTGGGCATTTGCTGAAAATACGGTAAATAGACGTCCTTAAGCTGGATCAGTATCATAATCTTATCATTTCTAAATAAATAATCACCTTAGAGCAACAACAAACATGCTGCATATGTATGTATTGCATGAGGAGAGCTGATCTTTGTTTTGTTCAAGCTGGATGAAGTTGATTCAGTGCATATCCTGCTGATGTTTTCAGATTCAAATTATTTTGTTTGTGCGTATAGAATAAATAATGCAACAAACTGCAGTTAGATTACAGTGATAAAGCCTTTACTGTTGTTTACTATCGCCATGCACCTTAAATGCTGATAACACCAATTCTTTATTTTTATATTCCATACACTGCCCCAAGACTCATTGATGTTTCTTGGTCTTGCGTGTAGTTCATTCATATCCAGCATATCTTATGAGCTGACAGTTTGATGAATGAGGGGCAAAGAGGTGCACTGTCTGTGGGGACTGAGTGTTTAGTTTTCAGAAGAGACCCAGGTAATAACTTCAGGGTACAGAAGGAAGGATGACAAAGTAATACTGCAAGTTTCTTGTAAACAAAGTTTAAGTTTTTTTTTTTTTTGCTTTGTTGAAATGTCTTTTGCTCGAGTTCTCTTTCTACCTTTAGCCAAAGAAATTAGTCAGCGATAAGTTGTCAACACTGGCACTATTAAAAAGGTTAGTTCACCGAAAGTAACGTCTCAGGTTACTTATGTAACCATGGTTCCCTGAGTAGGGAACGAGACACTGCGTCCTCTAGGGATCGCTATGGGGAACGCCTCGTCGTGACCCGTGTCTGAAGCATACATTGAAAAAACACCAACTCGTTGGCCGGCGACAGCCATGACGTCACTACCGGTGCGACTATAGTATAAATAGGCGCCGGGAGCATACATAATTCACTTCTTCGTCTGAAGCTTGCGTCCGCAGCATGGCAAGAAACCTAGAGGACGCAGTGTCTCGTTCCCTACT
>NW_015547685.1:1480022-1483927 GCF_001515605.1 Sinocyclocheilus anshuiensis
TGCCAATGTGCATTGGCTCGTTTAGTTTACACTCGAAGTAGATTGGTCTCTCTAAGCGAGATCCCAATTCGTCGGTCATCCGACGTGACGTCGAGAGTGACCGACTGAAAGGAAACTATTCTGTTTCTCACCTGTTAATTGTTTTACTCATTCGTATTCTTTCTTTTGTGAAACATAAAAGTAGATGTTTATCTGAATGTCTTGACTGTTCTTTTCCATGCAATAAAAGAAATGGTGGCCACACTCTAAAAATAAAGGTTCTTTATTGGCTTCTATTGTTAAGAAGGTTAAGAATCATTAACATCCATGCAATCTTTCCATTGCTCAGAGGGTTCTTTATACTGTTTCTTCAGATTATTAAAATGTTCACACTAAGAAAAAATGTTTCTTTCAGGAACTGTTCACTGAAAGGTTCTTTGGGGAGCCCAAAATGGTTCATCTGTGGCATATCTGCAAATAAACAAATTAATTAATTAATTAAAATCCCTTCGGAACCTTTATCTTTAAGAGAGTAGGGGCTCTTAAAGTTAAATTGAAAGGCAAGATTGTGAGTGAATAGAGTAACTGCTTACCTTTTGGCCTGTCCCACACACAAAGCTATTTTATATGGCTTCAAAAGACGTAGAGAATAAAGCACATCTGGACTACTGTTATTTTACTTTTTTGTCCTTTTTGACAGCCCCACTTTTGACTCCGTTTACATTTTACATCTTGTTTAGCGTTACACAGTAGAAAGTAAGTCATGTAGGTTTATAGTGTAACAGTATTTTCATTTTCATGTGAACCATCCATTTAATTTTATTGATTGATATTGCATGTAGTCTGAAATTCAGTGTTATGAAATGTAAGATGTTGACATTTGGTGTCCCATTTGATCTTGTTTGTTTACAGCATCAGATCAAATGCTTGATTACTTGTAATTGATACAGCCGGAACTCAGTTACATATCGTTACTTTGTCAATACAAACCAGATGATTTATTACTCATCGTGTTTACATGTTTGTGTCTGTATTACATTATTGACATATTTGAAAAAAATATATATATACATTGTACAGTTTCACTTAAAGATGTGTTAGATTTAGTTTGCAACATATTGCTAAATGTTATCTGATAATAGTGATTGTTTTTTTAGATTAAAGAGAATTAGTCTGTTGAATCTCTTGAAGTTGTTCTTATGGAGAAAGGACACATGAAAATTGCTTTTTTTCCACACACGACCCAGCTAGAAATTTTTTGTTCTAACAATGTTCTAAGAACATTACCATGGATTGTTCTAGTAATGTTTTTCGCAGGTAGTTTTATTTGTGTTCCCAGAACGTTCTCCTATAAGGTAGGATAACATTCTCTAAAAACATTCTAAAAATGTTTAGCGATAACATTGTTAGAACATCATTCCCTAACATTCTTACAATGTTTTTAGCGGGTAGTTTTATTTTTGTTCCCAGAACGTTCTCTCAAAAGATAGGATAACATTCGCCTAAAAACATTCTAAAAATGTTTAGTGATAACATTGTTAGAAACTGTGTTTATACAATACAATTCTGAGGAAAGGGGGGGAAAAATAATTGAGAATTATATCAGGATGTCTGTCTACAGACCTTTTTTAATACCACCTTTCGTGAAATTTAAGACCAAACCTGTGATGGAAATACACAATAGATTACATGCATGTGTGATATTTAATGCATTCTGATTCTGATTTAATGTTAAAAGAAAACAAAATATCCTCCTGAGACCTAAGCATAGCATTTTGTTTTATCTTTCATAACATAGTTGAGAATCATCTTTATACACAGTTTGGTTAACGAAAATCCTGAAACCTAAAAATTTATTGGTGAATGAAAAAAAAAATTTGATTTTGCCTATACATGTCTTTTCATGTCATTTTATTTTATTTATTTTTTTTTTTAACAAAAATAAAATGTCCCCTACAGTGTAATGTAATGACAATAAAAGCCTAATTTCACAAAACTTTCACCCCCCGGTTATCAGGATGATATCCTCACTGTCACAAATGCTATTCATTATTACCATACAATGACATTTTCATATCAGCAGACAATATCCCATACAAAATATCCTCACAAAAGCACTGCATCACCAAGATTTTTGGTGGCATAAACATAAGAAGCTATATTTTCATCAGTGCTCTATCAGCTTTTACGTACTTAAATCTTCTTATTTTTTATATTTACTCCAGGATGTTATTTACCTTAATAAAGGCCAATATTTTTTAACCTTATTAAATGTATGCATCATCTGGCTGTTACCAATCAAATTAAATTTACAGTGCAAAATTACAAACTGCAAACATTTTTTAATAGGCCTATACAAAAAATATATGCTGAGGAAAAAATCATACTTTTAAATACACTAAACCGGCAGTAGATGATGGGAATTCACTTATTTAACTGATTGGTTGGTTCAAAAAGTACTCAGTGATTGGTGAATTTAAACGTGGCCCAATCAGCGCTTATCGTCTCCTGTAACACGTTCGGCAACAGTTCAGAACTGATGCCAAATGCCAGACTTTTTCTTCCTTTTGTATTTTTGTAATCGAGACGCTGGAATTCAGCTGACTTCTGCTGACCACTCAAGGCAGAAGCCATTCTAGTAATGTTCTAGCTTTGTTATATCTACCTGATTGTATAATATATTGTGGCTTCTATTTAGGTTTTGCATAAATAAACAAACAAACAGCATATGTCAGTTATGTACATTTATTTTTTTATTGACATGGCAAAATGTAGGAAAAATTACAGGGCTCAAACAACTGCTATTAGCTGAAAACATTAATAAATATCAGTTGACACTGAACATGATATGGAATTAATGAAGACCAAGTTCAAGTGAAATATCTTCACAATGTCTTTATGTCCATCTTTATGTTTCTCATTGCTGATGATGAGGTGGTAGGATGTGACAGCTTCTGAAACACAGTTGAGTTTAGAGCTATAATGTGTGCAGTTATTTATGTAAAACACCATTGCTAATACAATATTTGAAAAGGGAGGGAGAAAAAAAGTTCGGCAAAAGACAAGATCGAACCTGGGTCAATCGCGTCAGAAAGCCAAGGGCACGCACTTATCCATCTGCGCCACTGGAGCTGATGATTTATAGCCACTTTTAACTAATTATAAATAGACACCCCGTATTTTTTATTCCATAGTAAGGGCAATTCATACAATACATTTAAACTGAGCTACTTTAATACCATCTCCGAACTTTCTACCACGGCTCTGCTGTTCTTCGGCTGGTTCTTCCCTGTATACGTTGATTGACATATGTCTCGTCCAGTCAGCGGTGAGTAATCCCAAACCAATGGCGCTGTCTCAAACTATACCTACCTTTTCCGGTTTGTCTGATTTGTCGTTGTGTTATCTGACTTGTTAATTTGGTTTCGGGTTTGTCGTTGTGTTTTCTGACTTGTTAATTTGGTTTTGGATTTGTCGTTGTGTTTTCTGACTTGTTATTTTGTTTTCGAATTTGTCATTGTGTTTTCTGCCTTGTTATAATGTTTTCTGAATTGTTGTTGTGCTTTCTGAATTGTTATTTTGTTTTTTAGACTTGCATTTGCGTTTGTAATTTGTTATTTTGTTTTCAGAATTGTGATTTGTTTTGCACTTCTCGGAGTTCTCCAGTGGTTAAGAGAATGTTTTTCCTTTGTCATCTTGAAACATTGTGCCAATGTTTTGAGAATATTATATTCTGTCACCTCAACAACATCCTCAAAATATCCTTAAAATGTTGCAGGTTAAATGTTCTAGCTTTGTCACATTACAAGAACATTTTATAAAAACATTACACCATCTCAGGTCTCAGTGATGTTCTTATAATGTTCTCCTAATGTGACTGAGAGAATGTTCTTTCTTTGTTATCTTGAAACATTGTGCCCGTGTTT
>NW_015547685.1:1484627-1490339 GCF_001515605.1 Sinocyclocheilus anshuiensis
CTGAGAGAATGTTCTTTCTTTGTTATCTTGAAACATTGTGCCTGTGTTTTATTGAGAGCATTATATAATCTGTTACCTCAACAACATCCTCAAAATGTTGCAGATAAAATGTTCTAGCTTTGTTAATATTTCACATTACAAGAATGTTTTATAAAAAATATTCCATCACCTCAGGCCTCAATGATGTTCTTATAACGTTCTCCTAATGTGACTGAGAGAATGTTCTTCCTTTGTTATCTTGAAACATTATGCCAATGTTTTATTGAGAACATTATATAATCTGTTACATCAACAACATCCTCAAAACATCCTCAAAATGTTGCAGGTAAAATGTTCTAGCTTTGTTTACACTTAACATTTTAGGAACATTATCTGAAATGAAAAACATTCTTAAAACATTTTTTGAACATTACATTCAAATGTTTTCTCTAAAACATCAACCACACCTGTATGGAATGTTAGCCAAAGTTATGAGAACATTCCCTGCTAGCTGGGGAGTTATTGATGTTGTTGTGCTGCTATTAAAGATTATACTGAGAAAGACAGATTCCAATAAGCTTGTATCTCTAGCAGCAGTGACATCTCATTCATTATTGATCGGTTTACATAGTGAGTGTGGCCAATCTCTGATATGAATGTTTTTGATGTAGTAAGGCATACTAGCCTATATCATAGTGTTAGAAGTGTTTGTAAAGGGTTCAGAACAAATATACTTGGAGCAACACTCGACAGTAGGTTTACTTGCATGTTATTCTCACAATGTCTGTGCTCTGCTTATCTGAAAGTAGACTTTAATGTGCATTGTGCATAGGATTGACATAATCTGACTGAGAGACTACAACATGTAGATAATACTTTCCAGCGGACTTTAAAAAAAACTATGGGATGAGTAGAATTGCGCTCATAAAATAAGCAGGTACAGAGTTATAGAAATATGAAAGAACAGGAAAGATGCCAGTATGAAGTCTGTTTAAGCTGTTTGAACAGATGCCAATCTAAATCTCTAAGTGTACTATAGTTGCAGTTATGTGTTACGCAGTGATGCTTAGTTTTAGACCCGAAACGTACTCTGAGCAAATACGTGGTTGCAAACACTTCTAGCTATGCAAGCTCAAGGTTGTGCGTCGTCACTGCAGTTCAAGTCTGACTGCAGTTTCATAATGCGGTGGAAATACATGTTGCTATTTCAGCACAAGGGGTGTGATAGCAGAGATTAGTTTGATACAATAAAGTTCTGTAATTTGGTGTCAGACATTAACTGCAATGAATGCCTTTAAGGCGAATGTAGCACACCCTAAATGCGTCAAATTGAGGTGTTTTGCATCTTTATTAATAGAGGTCTGACGTTTGTTTTTCCAATTAGGGAAAATACATACGTTGGGAAATCCCACATAATTTCCAGCAGATCAACGAATGGATGTGTTGTGGAAAAAAGTTCAAGTCTGACCTTTTCTACTGCACTGCACTTCACTCTACGACCTGTTTTATTGTTTTAATGGTTCTGTTCAGGTCCAGATAGTGCACAATAATGTTTTTTACAGCATGAGCTGATATAATAAGCACAACTAAGATAATGGGGCAGCGATAATACTTTCTGAAATGGAAAATATTGGAGTGAAAAAACAAGCAGGTGTTTCTGATATAGCTTGATTTGTGCTCTATGATTTGCAAGAAAGGACAGAGCATGTGGAATGTGACATCTGTCTTTTCATTACTTTACATTTGGTCCCAACCTGTTTTGCCAGACTCTTGCTAATAACAGTTTACAAAAACAGTCAGCATTATATGATTCTTGTTTTTGGCAAATAACATACTTATCCGTAAAAAAAAAATCAGTGTGACATATCTCTACTCCATATCTCTACTCCAGTGAGCTGCAAAATTCTAGTATTATTATTATTATAGTATTTTTATTACACTATATATATTTTATTATACTATATAGACTATATATCTAATTATAATTCTAGTATAATTCTGCTATATTTTACACATACTTTATTCACCTTATTTTCTAATGTGGAATTAAGCTTTTTTTAAATTTTATTTTAGATATTGCTCTGTTTGCACAAAGGGTGGAAAAAAGTTTGTATTGATGGAAAGTTGATCTCATTTATACATTTATGTAACATTGTTATTTTTACAAATATTTGTACAAATAATATATTAATAATATGTTATTATTTATGCCAAAAATATTTATTTATTTTAACAAACTTTATTCACCTTATTTTTTTTTAGCGCAAAAGTTATTTCCTGTGACTGTGCAAGACTTCTGATTTCTTAGACGCTAAATGTTAATAACTAGAAGAAACAAAGCACAAAGTACAGTAAAATTATTTACAGTTTGTATTTACACTACAAACCAGTGTTTATGATTATGATAATACATTACAATAATATGATAACAAATACCCATTTGCAATATCAAGCATCATAATGGACTGTTTTTGTTACTGTTAAAATAACTGAAAGCTTCTGAGACCAGAAACGTTTAACACGCATGCTCTTAAGTTAAAAATATGGTGGATATAAAATATACATTTTATTCAGTACTGTAATGCATTAATAAAAATAGCACCTCCTTGTAAATTTTATCTGTCTATTTATTTTATCTATTTATTTTATCTTAAATATTTTATCTGTTTATATATATGTGTTTGTAATTTATGCTTCTTAGAGTATTGTTGTTATTGGATGCTTTTTGTGTTACCATTCCTGCTGTGTAGACAGTGTTTCAGTTCAGTCACCCCTGATGTTCCTGAGTTATGATGCTGTTTTAGAAGTTAACTGGCTATCGAGATGTAGACAGCTCACTAGGTTTTGAAACAGCTCAGGCACGTGCACACATCAAAGGGGGCTTGAGCACCTGCCCTTTTTCTTCCTCGAGAGAAAGTGCCCTTTTTTCTGGGGAGTGTTTTTTCATATATATATATAAAAAACACTCCCTAGAAAAAAGGGGAGTATATATATATAATATTATATAAATGAATATATGTGTGCGTGTGTGTGTTTCTGTTTGCGCACAGCTGTCCCTGTCAAACAAATAAAAAATCTAAATATCTGGTCGGGTCAGGAAATGTTGATAAATGCTCCGCGTCTCAGTGTAGCACACATTGATCGGCACATGCACATCACAGTCACAGACATTCAGAGAGCCGCAGAGGTGAAGCCCTCCCTCCCTTACCACTGTGTTTGTCTTGCTGTGGAGGTGAGTGGTGATGAACAACAGACTAGCTACCTGTGCCTCGAATTTACAGCTAATTATCCAAAAGGCAAAATAGTTCATTTGTCTTGCTAACATCCATGACTCATGAGAGCGACCATGCAAGTTAGCTAAAGTTTAGCTAAGACAATAGGAAGTCTAGTAGGTTAGACCAGTGCGCATTCTTTCACTGCATGATTCAGTTTCTTAAAATGCATTTAGAACGATCACAAAATTCAAGATACGGGGGCAGAAATTTATATATTTATATAATTTCATATAGTTGATCAGTATCACGTGAAGACGGACGTTTTTTCCACCAAAAATCAGCACGATTACAAATGTGATATTGCTTTTATACAGCAGTTCAATAGACAAGAATTTAAAATGAAGGCACTTATGTTGTTGACACAATATGGACTGTTTTTGCTCTATTTTGCCAACAAATATAATTCCAATTTGCATCTCTGAGCAACATGAAGCTGTTTTGTTCCTGAATGAATCAACCATTTAAATGATTCGGTTCAGTCGCAATGACTCACTTATTAACAGTGACTTGCTGCCACCTACTGGCGGTTTTAATTTCACATTTAAAGTATCTTTTAATTAAAAAAAATAATAATAATTTCAAATATCAGTATTCAATGTTTTATGTTTAAAATATCAAAACAGTATTAATGCATTTGTAACTGCAGGTTAAATGCATTCATGTCCTGCATTAAACAGTGTGTAAATGCATCTAAATGTCCCTTCTAATGCAGCTTCTGTGTTTTCTCTGCATTGCAAATATGAATTTTGTCAATACTGATTTCATTTGCTTGGTAACAGCCCAAATGACTTAGTATTCTAATTGACTGATTCAATTTCAACATTTGACTGAAAAGATGATGCACACTTTAGAAATGGCTTTATAAAGGTAAAAATGCCCATAAAATGTAAAATAGTCCTTAAGATATCAGCACAATAACACACTCAGCAAAATATGGTCTGATTATCATTATCGATAAACTCCCAGAAAATATTGAGATATATTTTTGTCAATATCGCACACCCCTAATATATTTAATGTTTTGTTTAGAAAAAAAATGTAAATAAATATGCCCTTTTTTCTACTTGAGCCCCTGCCCCTCAAAATGTCTGTGCACGTCCCTGAAACAAAACTAATCTAAATATCAAACCATCCACCTATTGATCTACTAATACGCTGAGCCATGACCATTGACATCATGATGATATTAGATTATACATTTGCTCTCCTGACTGCAGTTATTAATAACATTAAAGAATCACTGCTGGCCATCTCATTACTGTTCACACCGAGTGGGAGTTGTGTCATCCTGCTGCTGCCATCAGCCACTGGGATACGATGCGCTTGTGTTGATAAAACATCATGCCACAGTGATTTTATCAAGTATCCTTGTATTAGATGGTAAAGATTTCTAACTGTGACTGAATAGAAATGTCTAGACACAACGAGGATCTCAGGAAGTGGGAGAACTGTCGTTCTCAAAAGTACAAGTAAGAAAAGGGGGCAGTGTAGTTTGTCTGGTTGATTTGGTGCAGACACTTAACATGAGGCTGGTGTCAGTAAATAGAGCAGTATTTATTTTAATTTGCAACCACATTTCAATATGTCTACAGTGAAGCAGCTGCTATTATTGAACAGCTACCATTAATTATTCATAATAAGCGACTATTTCCAAGGCCATGACCATCCTTTGTTTTTCTTCTGCGTCTTATGTAAGCTCATCCATCTTCACACAAAAGCAGATGATCACAAATTCATACACTTTTAATACATGAAATTTATCACGCCCCATGACAGTTCCACCGCCATGCTGCCTCGAGAATTATCATTACCATTACCATCGGAAGAATGGGATCAGACATAATGTGAATCTTTTCCAATTATACTGATGTATTTCTGCATTAAACTACAGTAGTTTCCTAGTGGAAGTTATTTTGTCCCCGTGTTCCTCATTACCAAAACATTTTGTGAGTAAATCTTCCAGCTCAAGATCTTATATTTTTACTAGATTAAGTGGAGAGATGAAACAACTCATTCCCCAGCTGTTCAGCTTTGATAATTGGCCTCAGAAATAAGCTCTAGATTGGAAGCATTAAAATGACAGGTCCCCACAAAAAATATTGTTTTGGGATGTGAAGCCTGCTGTTTTGGTGCTTTGTGTTATTGTGAATCTGTTTTAATTTGGGGGGTGGGAGGGTTTCGTTAAAGGAGTCATGAAATGCATTTTTTTTTCATTATGTTTCCTGAGGTGCGCTTATATTCTTAGTATGTTGTTTTTCTTCTTTTTTTCAAAAACGATCATTGTATAGCTTTATATTTTAGTGCTGACAAACGATTAATTGCATCCAAAATAAACGTTTTTTTGTTTACATAATATATGCGTGTGTACTGTGTACTGTGTATATTTATTATGTGTATATATATAAACACACATGCATATATATATATATATATATATATATATATATATATATATATA
>NW_015547685.1:1490538-1520823 GCF_001515605.1 Sinocyclocheilus anshuiensis
TATTGTGTGTGTGTATACTAATATATATATATATATATATATATATATATATATATATATAGTATATACATTTTAACTATTTTTTAAATTAATTAATTAATTTAGCAGCCATTTTTACAAATAAAAAATATTATACCACAGAACAATTGACCAATCACTGAACGTTAATGTTTGAAATAATTTTCATGTATGCAATAAAAAGCCTAGCTTTTACATTTGATTATCTTTTGCAGTTAATTATAGCACTGTTAATTGTGCAATTGTATGCAAGGCTTTGAAGGATGAGCAAAATTTTTTTTATATAAGCTAGAGGGGAACCATACTTAATTTTAAAGATAAAATTGAAAGATGGCACAGAATAGACATCAACCCTAGTTCACCTGTTTCACTCACTTGAGGATTTTATGGCTTCACCACTGGTCCACATGTTCAGACTACCTGATATTTCCAAAGTCTGTGTTGATAATGTGATCAGCAGGAGAACACTAAACTGAATTAGTTCCATCTGATCCTTGTGTGGTGTAACTCCTCATGTGGAGGCACAGATCAGAGACAGGGTCTGGGAGCTTGATGTTCCTACGGCCAAAACCCTGCCAAAAATAACAGCTTAAACCAGCCTAAGGTGTTTTTCTGCAGAGTGTATGAGTGAAGTGGAGTGACAGCAATTTCTCCTCTTGCTGAAAGTGTTCTCTAATCACTCCACTCCAGCCACACTCTGGGTTTTCCATTAACTGCTCCAGTTATAGAAACCACACTTCATGTTTGCTCAATAGCAAAATTTGCACCTAGAATGTTAAGTTCTTTTAATTTTTTTTTTAATATAATTTAATATCAGATATTTTTAACTAAAAAAACAGTACTTGGAGGAAAGTGTTTTGCTTATTGAAACACTAATTTTAGTCTGTTAATATGCGTTACACTTACTGTATAGTATGGTATCAGAGTGAACAACGCTTTCAAAAAATTCACATCTCAATCCAAACAAAGTTGAGCTTTGCATTAGTTTGCCAGCATGCAGCTCATTGCTAGGAAACACTTGGCAAATGGAAGCAATAATTTATTTAAAATAGCTCAAAATATAAAACGTTTTATATCAGTTGACAGGATAGAATCGGGGTCTGAAGCTAGAAAATCTGTACCCTGTGCGGTTTTCTGTCTCAACTCCAACTGCCTAAAATATGCAGACTGGCTCTGACTTTCGGAAGCTATAGCACTGACTTATCCAGACTGAAAATCAGGACAAAAATCTGGGCAAAAGTCATGTAGTGTATTCCAGTCATAAGTAATTTCTTCAAAACTCCAGAATCCAAAGCAAATATTATTGACAGGCCACTTTATTTTCCATGTTAAATATTACACGCATGTCAAGAAATAATTGAGGCAGGATATTACAATAGATTCCATAAAACTTGATTGAAATCTTGAAAAATAGTGCACTGTCATCCTGAGAAAAGGGAAGACCTGCTCCATTTCTTTTACTGGCATCCGCCTGTCACAAACATACCACAAAGATGTATTATGACAGCAGCAAATATTGCTTTGTTGTTGACTGCTTTATATCTGGCTGTAGCTGCAAAGATAACTACAGACATAGAGCACAGCTAAACCGCATGATTGTAAACAGTATCAGTAAGCACCCAGCAGGAGTGAAAGCAGAAAGCGTCAACTATTTCATCCAGACGGTGAACATCAACACTTTTCCTGAAAAACCAACAGCAAAGCTGACAACTCCATCCCTTCTTCCTTCCTCCCAGCCCAGTTAAGCTCAATCTGCTCTGTTTCGCTGGTTTTATAGTGGGTTTGAGTGCTTGTCAGGATGGAAAACCAACTTGGTTGACATGCTAAAAGTGTTTAAACCAGATCATACCAACAAAAATCCCCTTAGGTTGTTTATTTTTCAACATATAATTGTCATTTACGGTGCTGAGATCACGCCAAATATGATTTGCTAAAGGCGAGCCTAACAATTTCCTGCCAGCGTAATAAACGAGGAAGTTTCAATGAAGGCGCTGAACGAATAAATGGTTCCCCAAAGAAGCTTTTAGTCAACAGTTCTTAAAAGAAGAAAGAATATTTAAAAAATGTAAAGAACCTTTTTTTCCATTATAAAGAAACTTTTGTGGAATGGAAGGTTTCCATGGATGTTAAAGGTTCTTTATGGAACCATAGAAGATTCACTCTTAAAAATAAAAGTTCCAAAAGCATGGTTTGCAGTGATGCCATAGAAGAACCATTTTTGGCTCCTCAAAGAACCTTTCACTGATCATTTCTTAAAAGAACCATGATTTTCTTGGTGTGAGAACATTTTAACGAACTAAAGAATCTTTTTTCCACTATAAAGAACCAATGGAAAGGTTCCATGGATGTTAAAAGTTCTTCATGGAACTATAAATGCCAATAAACAAACTTTATTTTTAATATAGACCCGATTAGTCTCAGTTTATTCAGTTTTTCTGGTTTTATTGGGGGTTTGAGTGCTTGTCAGGCTGGAAGACCAGCTGGCTGGCAGGTAAAAACTGTTTAAACCAGATCAAACCAGCAAAAAACAAATTTTTTTTTCAACATTATCGTCATTTATGGTGCTGAGATCATGGCAAATATGATTTGCTAAAGGCAAGCCAAATGCATTTATAACAATCTCCTGTCAGCCTAATAGACGAGGAAGTTTAAATGAAGATTGGCAAGGCGCTGAACAAATAAAGCGGTAGTAATGAATGCAGTGCAAAAAGCATTATTGAGCATCGCTCTTGCGCAGAGCACTGTGTTGTCAAGGAAACGGGAATTGTTAGGTGAAGTGACGGTTTAAAAATATGCTTGACACTTGTTAAGAAATGTTATGCAAGAGGTTCTGTCTCTCTCATCCACCCGCTCTGCTTTCCCTTCTGTAGGCTTGGCAGATTTCCAGAGCAAATTACTATTGCAGATACATGGAGTGATGAATTCGTGTATTGGTGGAGGGTTTGGTGACTCGATTTAGAGGTGTTGGACCAAACCTTTACCCTGCTCACCAGGCCTGTTGGTTTGTGTTGGCCTTCGGCACTAATGCGGCAGCATAGTTCAGTGCCCTCCTGTGAGTCAAAACAAGAGTGTTCTGTGTGTACCACATCCATATAAGTGCTCAGCCCTGAATAGACACTCTTCAGATAATTCAGTGCTTTGGGGCACGGCCTTGTGAATACAGGGCTTCAGCATTTCGCAAATGTATGACTTGTGTGAGGAAATAGGTTAGGAAGTATTTCAGCTAGACCATTCAAGGGGGAAAGACGCACATAACTGCTTGTGAGTGGAGGGGTCACTGGTCCATTCTCACCCGCATTGAAAGGAGCTCATGTGTGTAAAGGGGCAGAGTGCTGATGATTTAGTTTACTAGGTCAGCATCAGTGTGGACTACTTCTCCACTCTATTTTTATTTGTTTTGTTTAAAGAGAATATTTGGCTCTATAGTATATCAGTCTGTTTTGCAAAGTTATGGTTTGGCATTAAAATTTTAAATGGACTTAAAATGTCAATGTTATCTAAATTTATGTATGACTGCATTTATGCACCTTCTTACACTGATTATGTTTAATAACCAGACAACATTTAGGTCACGAAAACGCCCTAAATTCTTTTGTCAGTTACAATGATTGTTCACCCAAAAATGAAAATTCTGTCATCTTTTACTCACTCACCTTCAAGTTGTTTCCAACCTGTATGAGTTTTAAATGTTGGTAACCAAATAGTTGGTAACCATTTACTTCCATAGTATCGAAAAATACTGTGGAAGTCAATGGCTACTCTCAACTGTTTGGTTATTCACATTCTTCAGAATATCTTCTTTTGTGTTCAACAGAAGAAATTAACTCATACAGTTTTGGAACAGTTTGAGGGTGAGTTGAACTATATCCCTTTTTAAGGTCATAAATGGTTTAGACAAAACCTGATCAACACAAATACTATAGATTTTTAGCTGAGTAGCCAGATTTTGCTCTGCATGTAAACCAGCATTCTTGTGGCTTATTCTTTTAAAATGTACACTACCAGTCAAAAGTTTTTGAACTGTAAGATTTTTAATGTTTTTTAAAGAATTCATCAAAGCTGTATTTTCAGCATCATTACTCAAGTCTTAAGTCACATGATCCTTCAGAAATCATTCTAATATGCTGATTTGTTGGTGAGAGAGGGTCAAAGACGGCCGTTGTTATGGTCTTGCAACCAAAGATAGACTACAATAATTTTCTGATTGTCAGAAATTCAGTATGATCATCGCACAGTTGTTTGCTGCTACGACCCACGTTTACTGACCAGCCAATACAAATGTGACATAAAAATCAATCAACGCGACACAGTGCTTAAACATAAAACTGCTTACCTCAAGTGCTTATCCCTTCCTCTTTCGCCGCTTCCACTTTTTTTCAGCACGCATAAAAACTGCAACTGGCAAAGTGTGTTTCATCATGCTCTTTTTGTTTACCACTAGCGCATGCTGATGACATTTTATTCTTCTATAGTAACGTGCGTCGTAGCCTACGAGTCAATAGCTGTCATCATTGTACAGTCTGCATACATGTCGTACCCAAGTTTATCAGATCCGTGTCACACATTGTGATTTGCAATGATCTTATAGGATTGCTAAAATCGTGCAGTGTGTCTCGGCCCTAAGGAGGAGCTGGGGATGGAGGAGGGTAAGCGCATGTCTGTGCGACAGACTAAGGAAAGTGTGAGTACGGATGAACTTAGAGTATCTCACAGAAGTGAGTACACCCCTCACATTTTTGTAAATATTTTATTATATCTTTTCATGTGACAACACTGAAGAAATTACACTTTGCTACAATGTAAAGTAGAGAGTGTACAGAGCATCAGCTGATGCTGGCTGTCATGCAGTGGTCTGCCGGAACTGAGGTCCATTCGTCATTTAAAACTACATTTCTTATTGTTATCAATGTTGAAAACATCTGTGCTGCTTAATATATTTGCGCAAACCATGATATATGTTTTTCAAATTCAAAAGAACAGAATTTATTTGTAGTAGAAATCTTTTGTAACAATATACATATGTCTTTACTGTGACTTTTGATCAGTTAATTGTATCTTTGCTGTATTAATTTCTTAAACAGAAAAAGGCAGGATAAAAACTGACCCCAAACTTTTTAATGTTAATTAACATGATCAATGAATATAAAATTTTAATTGGCAATGGCCCGAAAGACCGAAACTGACCTGAAAATCTGTAGCCAGTGGGCCATCTTTATTGTTGAGGCCTGATGTGGTTTTCTTGCTTTGTCTGGTTTTTAAAATTTAGCATATTTTTTTATAGTTTTCAGTGTTTTTTCAATACATGTACAGTAAATGCACTCATTATTATATGTTGATTTTATATGATCTTGTGCTGTCAGGCCATTTTTCATTTATAGAAGTTGATCTCCTTTTTGAATGTTTTTTTGTTGTGTGTGTGTGCAAAATCTGATGGCCTTCCTTAGTAAGTGTTACGAATTTGAGCAAATTACTTGCTTCCTGTTATCGCAGGAAATATCAGTGTACACTAGAGCCTTGCAATAGACCATTTAAAAGATTACTCCAGGGCTTATGATTGCAGAGATGTAATATTGTGTTCAGTATTAACTCAGATGTCTGTGTATTTGTTTTGACTTTGTTTTTATCTCATTCTATCATCAAGTCTGCTCACAATACTCTTTAGTTTGTTGCTTGAAAAAAGCCTCTGGGTGCTGTAAATATTGTCGCTGTTTTAAACATTCGGTAACATTAAAGTTTTACTTGTTAACATCAGTTAACATGAACTAACAATGAACAATTCATTTAAAGCATTTATTTATTTTAGTCAATGATCATTTCAACATTTACTACATTTTAAAAATGTAAAGTTGTATTTGTTCACATTTGTTAATGCACTGTGAACTAACAAACAATGAACAATTAGATTTGTACTAACGTTAACAGAAACTAATAAATTCTTTAAAATGCCTTTGCTTATTGTTAGTTCAAGTTAGATAAGTTAGACAAATAAGACCTTATTGTAAAGTGTTGCGGACATTTTTAACAGACACCACAGTGGCTGGTTGTAGTAGATCTGCTGAATGCTGCAGGTGCATTTGGATATTGGATAGTTCACCCATAAATGAGCTTTTTGTCATCATTTACTCACTCTCATGTTGTTCCAAACCAGTATGAGTTTCTTTCTTCTGTTCAACACAAAAGACATTATGAAGAATGTTGGTAACCAAACATTTGCAGGAAGCCATTGACATACATAGTATTTTTTTCTATAATACATACAAACTACATACAAAAGTACCTTATTTTCCCCTAAACGATACATATTAGTACTTTAAAAGTACATATTAGTACCTAAAGTGTACATATTTGTATCTTTTGAAAGGATAACACCCCGGTGACAGTTTTGTACCTTTTTTCTGAGAGTGTAGAGATGGTTTTGTGTATGTACAAAACCATAGCTTGTACTTATTTGAACAATGTCTAGAAACTTGGTATTACAAGCACTTCCTGTATCTGTTTGCCTCTTTAAGAAGAATCGCTTTATGTATCCCCAAATTGTAAGTCGCTTTGGATAAAAGCGTCTGCAAAATGACTAAATGTAAATGTAAATGTAAATGTAAGAATGCCTGGTGCTGATTTTATCCTTCTGTTTACATGCAACTTAAATGTCCAGAGAGAAGTGCAGGTGGATGTCTAGAGAGGCAGTCATCCTGAGAGACTGTAAATAGATCTGGGGAGTGTTACATAAGGCCTCTCATGCCTGTCTGTGCTAGAAAACACTGAACGCTTAATCCCGTGAACTTGACTTCAACTGCAGTTTTGTGATTATATATGTACACATACATATACTGGATGCACATCTGTACAAGCAAACAGTTATTTCTATCTCTGACATATACAGTGCATGGTTGTCACAAACTGACTCAAATGTTTGCACTGTGTTTTGTCTCCTACTCGCGAATCCAGCGATGACTCAAAGAGCAACGAGTGGAGCTCGCTGTGTTTACTGTTGCATGACCAGCTGAAGTAGCTCGTTTCATTAGTGTCAGCTGCAGATGTGAAATGATTTTCACATGATGTTTTCTGACCCCTCAACCTTTGAATTAGCAGATTGCATTTATATGCGTAATGATGCCTTATGAAATTAGAAACTAGTTATAATTATTTATATATCTTAGACTTATTTACCACTGGATTTTAAGTGTATGCTAATTCAGGCACCAAGGGATGGAAATGATCAACTTTCATGCATTTAGACTGTGATTACTTTCTCTCAGTGTCAGTCACTGTTTGAAAAAGGCTAAGCCACAATTCTTTTTTTTTTTTTTTATATAAGTACATGTCAGGCTGTGGTTAGTAATGCTCAAGTTTGGCTGCCTTGATGCAGTTGATATTTAATTAATAATGTCTTTGAAGCAGCACCAGTTTTTATGGTTATGCAGGGATTCCAGTTCATTCCACATATAAAAAAGTAGCCAGTTGCTTTTCATTGATGTATATACGTATATGTATATACGTATATCAAATTCTACAGTCCTCTCACAGACTGCCTGAATTAGATTGACTAAATGATATTATAATGAACTTTTTCAAGTAGAAAGTTTGAAATTCAGACTTCTATTCTATTCTGTTTTTTTCTCCATTTATTAGTTTATTCATTTATTTTTTACATTGTATCTTTGTTTTATGCTCCCCCTTATTTTATTTTTTATATACTTAAACTTATTTATTTCCCTTATTATTCATTCTGGTCTTACTTGCCATATTTGACTATAACTCTGCGAAACAACACAAAACAATACATTTAAAATCCACTTTGTGGAGCTGCTTATGATTATCACTATATAAGCATACATTCTAACCAGCTCACACCATGCATTTTCCCTCAGGTCATTATGACAATAGCTGATTCAACTCCTCTCACACCTGCTGTTAAGCGGCTGAATGTGTTTATTTGCCTTTCAGATGGCCTCAAGCCACACAATGCTCAGACTTTCATAACCCTGTACCTGTTTTATTTTATAGAGCTTGTCAGCATCTGTGTGTTGGCAGTATAAGCTTGATGTTTCTGTGAGTTTTTAATACAGAGTATTAGCTCTGTATTAATCTAAAAGCAGGCCTTTTGTGGTAGTAGTTTTTTATTTTGTATTCATTAATTAAATAATTTATTTATAATTTTTTTGGCTGAAGGTCATCACAAAACATTTCTAATCTTCATATTTTAGATTTTAGGTGCTTTAGACAAATAAGGTACAAAATAATGCCTTATAAAACTCTTAAAAACTGAATTGTTTTTTTTTTCAACAAATGGTTATTTGATGGTTTATTATGACATTATTATTAAAATGGTTTATTATGATTATTTCTCTGCATTTTGTAGAAAAGGATCCACATTGTGTGTGTGGTCATGAGAGTCACAATTATAAAGGGATAGTTCACCCAAAAATGAAAATTTGATGTTTATCTGCTTACTCCCAGGGCATCCAAGATGTAGGTGACTTTGTTTCTTCAGTAGAACACAAACGAAGATGTTTAACTCAACAAGTCTTATAATGGCAGTCAATGGGCTCCACGGCTTGGAGAGTAAAAAAAACATACACAGACAAAACAAAATTAAACCCTGCGGCTCGTGACGATACATTGATGTGTAAAGACATGAAACGATCAGTCTGTGCAAGAAAATAAACAGTATTTATATCATTTATATCATCTCTGATCCACCGCAATGTCCAACTGTCCTGAGCACGTTCACAACATCCGGCGTGTTACGTCAAATAAATACAGTTGGGCAAAAAATTCCACGTTGTCTGATGATATATCAAAATCGTCTTCCATTGTGATGACCTGTACTTCTAAATATATTTAGATAATCTCAGTGCCAGTGAACACGTCTGCAATCTCTCTGCACTGTGTAAATAATGAGTGACGTATACGCGCGACAGATTGCTTCCGCATATTTTCATAGATATGTATAGAATATCTACTTTCATAGATATGTATAGATTCCCTATTCGACCACTCCAGATACGTTGATGCGTCCGCCATTTTGGAACGTATAGTGGCCCATAGAAACAGTCACTAATGAGGCATCTACTTATAAATATCTATGTCTACTATGTCAGAGCACGTACACGCGTCACGCGCCGGATGTTGTGAACGCGTTCGGACATTGCGGTGGATCAGAGGTAAAAAATTATATAAATACTGTTCAGTCTCTTGCACAGACCGATCGTGTCTTAAGACCTCAATGTATCGTCACGAGCTGCAGGGTTTAATTTGGTTTTGTCTGTGTATGTTTTTTTTACTCTCAAAGCCGTGGAGCCCATTGACTGCCATTATATGACTGATAGACTGCAACGGTTTGAGTAAAAAATCTTCGTTTGTGTTCTACTGAAGAAACAAAGTCACCTACATCTTTGATGCCCTGGGGGTAAGCAGATAAACATCAAATTTTCATTTTTGAGTGAACTATCCCTTTAAGGAATGTTATATATTTTTTTCAATTGGACTTATAAAAAACAGATGGTAAGAGGGTTGCAAAGAAAATATGG
This sequence comes from Sinocyclocheilus anshuiensis, assembly GCF_001515605.1. Classification (NCBI taxonomy): domain Eukaryota; kingdom Metazoa; phylum Chordata; class Actinopteri; order Cypriniformes; family Cyprinidae; genus Sinocyclocheilus; species Sinocyclocheilus anshuiensis. Next base: position 1,500,087 of record NW_015547685.1, read on the forward strand.
GAAACAGGTAAAAAGTATTTTGTTATTAAGTATATAAAATAAAAAAGTAAATAAAATTAGGTAATAATTAAAAGTAATTAAATAGAATCAACAGATTATGTCAAGATGGTAACATTGTTTGATTTTTATTGTTGAATACAGTTGAGAAAGGTAAGATGTGAAGTGAATTTTGATGCATTTTATGCAGCTATTTTGCTAAGCATGAAGTAGTTAGCATCAAATAGATTTTACAACAAAAAAATGCCTGTAATGAAAATAGGACAGTTTGAAGTTAAGTAGGTTCATGACACACACACACATGCACACACTTGTTGGAATATGTGGTTTACGGGGACTCTTCATTTGCGTAATGGTTTTTATATTATACAAACTGTATTTTCTACCCCGTACACCAACCCTACCCCTAAACCTACCCCTCACATAAAACTTTCTGCATTTTAGATAAAAAAAACAAAACAAAAAAAAACAACATTTAGTATGTTTTTTAAGCCTTTTAAGTTACGGGGACACAGGAAGTGTCCTCTTAAACCACCTTCACATTGTAATACCTATGTCATATTCATGTCATTATACAAATGTATGTCCTCATAAACCACCTAAACGGCGCACACACACAGGCTTGAAGTTCTGCTAACTTCTCCGTTTGTATCTGTCTGTCTATCTCTTCAGCATTATTTCCTCGTCATCTTCGGGCATGATGGACAGAAACCTCTGGAACTGCGGACAGAGGAGGAGTCAGACTGTGACGAATGGGTGGAGGCCATCCAGCAGGCCAGGTAGTGTGGCTGCGTGTGTATTTGTTTTTTGTATCCTGCTCAGTCAAGGATAATATTTAGCAGCGCTAAAGAAGCTTTACTCTCAGGCTGAAAGAATAAAATCATCATACTAAGAAAGACATATCAGAGCGGGTTAAGTCAAGTGCATTGTGCATTTATCCATGTCACTGCAGAGCAGCACAGCAACAAATAAGCCGCACTGAGGTTGACAGCACTGTTGTCCTCCTCCCCCGGTGCTCAGACGTGCAGCCTAAGATCAAACTTTGCAGCCATGTTTTATACATCTCATCTCCAAGAGACAAATCTCTAAAGAAAGCTTAAACTGCTTTATTTGTTGTATCACAAATCTGCCTTAGAGCAAGACTGAATATTAAGCTGTAGTTTCAGACTGTGGAAACACTATTGCCAGGGGCATCACGCACCTATTTTTTGGTTTTTGAGGACTTTAGCAACTTAAAAACGTTTTAGCATCTTAGCAGTTCATTATGCATGTATAAGTCTAGTGGTACAGTTTTCTTTTAGCATATACATTACATTACATTTATGCAGATTCTTTCATCCAAAGAGACAATTAATTACAGAGCCAATAACATTTATAGTATACAATGCTAGTTTTATTAGAAAGCTACATTAGGAAACAAGCTAGAACAGAGGTGTCTGTGTGTGTGTGTGTGTGTGTGTGTGTGTGTGTGTGTGAAAACAGGAATCCTTAATTGAAGTCAGTTTTTTGGACATGACACCATGGCAATAACATTGTTTTTTCAAAAACTCATGTCATTGGTTGAGCCGGGCTGATTGGGATGCTCAAACAAACATAGCAATGTTTTGAAAAGCCTCAGTGTTATGAAAGTATTTTAACATTGATATAATTGTACACTTCATACAGTTTTAAGGCTGAGTGGGGAAAAAACTAATTTATGATGTTATGACAATGGTTTGTTGTTGTTAGCAATTTACGCACAGACTCACACACATGCACATAATATTCTGCAGACACACAAACTCGCAGAGATTTAAGGGACTCCAGAGATTTGTTACTCCTTATACAGATTTATACTCAAGCCGTAGTGTACATTTGTATTGCATCACTGGGGAGATCGCTGAATCTAACGGATTATTGGTTTCCCATGAGCAGATGTGCCTGTGAACATCTGGACAGGCCACACTGGACTTCAGTCATACAGGCCGACATTGTTCACTTAAATGCAACAGTGCAACTGGAAATCAATCATGGACAATACGTAAAGGCAAAGTGCACCACAGTTGTGGCGCAAAATTTATACTTGCCCTCCTGATAATTTAAATGGCCCTACAAAAACAACAAAAAATGATGTCTTATTTTATATTTTTGTGCCATATTTCAGTTTTTTTTTTTTAAATATGCATGTGTCATATTTAAAAAAAGATTTTAAACATTTTTCAGTACGTTTTCATTTTGTTATTTTAAATGATATCTGGAAATGATAAAATCTATCATTTAAATCCATCACGCCAATAATAATAACACACTTTTACTGGAAAGTATTGAGTTGTTTATAATTTTTCATTGTAACTGATGTTTTAATAAAATCTAATTAATTCTTTCAGTTTTTACAAAACGAACACATGTACATGATCAACACGATCAAGTTAAGATATAGTGACAGATATAGTATAGTATAAGTTATAGATATAGTATAAGTTCAGCAGTTACTTGATAGTAGCAGTATCTTCAACTGGCCATCTTTATTGTTGAGCCCTGCTAAATAAACCCAGGCATACATAAACTACTACATTTATATTCTGAGATTTCATTAAATTTGAGTGTAACCCTGTCGTTTTCATCTCAGCTACTCTGACATCATCATCGAGCGTGAGGTTCTTATGCAGAAGTACATCCATCTGGTGCAGATTGTGGAGACAGAGAAGGTGGCAGCCAATCAACTCCGCACACAACTGGAAGACCAAGACACAGAGATCGAGAGGCTTAAAGCTGAGGTAACTATATGCTTGGACTGTGCCATTTAATGGGCTGTTTTCCAACGTGTAGTCCAGTTTTATGAATCAGTGAACCACTGTGTCGCCATTACTGAATGATCCTGTGTACTAAAAGCATTTGTGACTTATACAGACTGACAACATCCTGATATGGAGTTTAACCATAGGTTTACTTTTCTCATATTGCTTTTTCTGGATATTTCTTTCTGTGATTAAGGTTACCAACAACATATTCAATCCCAGTGTGCCACAGAGCATCTCTCAGGCTCTTCATCTTATCTGTTCCCTAGTTGTGTTACCAGGGAATTATCCTCCCCATTGGACCAGTCGCCATGGGGACAAGAATTAAGCCCCATTATTGACATTGCAGGGTCAATAGCATGTGAACACATGATTCAGAGTATAAATCAATGTAAAGCAACAAGAAATCTTAATTAAGCTGATTACACTTACTGCTCAGTGTTCACAAAAGACAGGATCTATCTATCTATCTATCTATCTATCTATCTATCATCCATCTATCCATGGTTCTATCATTCTTTCATTCTATTATTCTATCTGTTGTTCTAACTACTGTTGTTATTGCATGTTGTTGTTTTCCTTGCGCTATTATTTCTTTATTTAGACATAGGTCTGGTGTATAATATAAATAGCCATAAAATCCACTTATGCTGTATTGTCATGATTATATCAGAAGTTTTCTTTTATGAATAAATGATGAAGCCATAAAAACAGTGCTTTGTTTTTTAAACAGAAACATCAGCATTCAAACTTGTTGTGAGTTATACATATTTTATAAGGAAACAATTAAAAAGATACCAAAATTTCAGTAACTACTACTGGCTCACACCCTGCTATTGTAGAAAGCATTTGTACTGATAATATAAAGCCAAGATATTAACAAATATTATACATTGTGTGTAAATGCTGCATTTTGGTAAGTGATCGTATTATTTGTTTTATTATAGGAATTCAGTATAATTTGTATTATTGTGAAACTGAAAAAAAAAAACATTCATTTTGCATGTTATATGATGGCAGTAAAACTAGAATAAGAACTTAACCATTATCAACTTGAAGCAGAGAGTAGTGATAAAAGCCTTCAGATTATATGAAAGAATTTATATATATATATATTTCAAACTAACACTTAACAAAGAAAGAAAAAAACAACAAACATGACCATTACCTATTATCAATAAATTAAAGTATTTGGCTTGTGCCTGTGGACCACATATGCTGGGAGATATGCTGTGGGACATTTAGCCTATTTGCATCCAAAGTAAATGGCTGATAAAGTCTTGGTGAGAGAACTTTTTGATGAAGGCTGTTGAATGAAGGAAGGAAATTGTCCGTGGAGAGGAAGTTAAGATGGTTATCTGATGTGCCAGCACCTACACAGGGTCTCAGTGATCCACATTTATGACACACTGATTATTCATTGAGAGGGATGAGCGTTAAATACCCCAGCATTATCTGATTTGTCAAATTATAATCACAGCAACCATTTGCAGCCCAATCGTTTTGACAGTCATCTCCACCAATTTCCCTTTGCAAGTGTTTTGAACATTATAATGCCCAGTCATGGTGATTTTGTTCTCTCTTAAAGATTACAGCCTTGAACAAAACTAAGGAAAGAATGCGTCCCTACCACATATACCAGGAAGAGGAGGATCCTGATATAAAAAAAATCAAAAAGGTAAAGAACCTCAACCTTTTTGCCTATATTACATGGCCAGAAGTATGTGCCCATCCAAACACCGCTGCCATATGGGCTTGTTAAACATTTAACCAGGACCAAGTTCATGAAGTTATTCTGTTTCCCTCATTGACCGACCTGTGACCACAGATAGTATTCCTAGACTCTTTGTCTCTGTAGGTCCAGAGCTTCATGCGAGGGTGGCTGTGTAGAAGGAAATGGAAGATTATTGTGCAGGACTACATCTGTTCCCCTCATGCTGAGAGCATGAGGAAGAGGAACCAGATTGTCTTCAACATGGTGGAGGCTGAGACAGAGTACGTCCATCAGCTTTATATCCTGGTCAACTGCTTCCTGAGGCCGCTCAGAATGGCCGCCAGCTCCAAGAAACCACCCATTAGCCACGATGACGTCAGTAGCATCTTCCTTAACAGGTGTGTGAGTTTGGTTTCTTTAGCTTCCAATCGGCATTGAAAACCACAGTCTCAAAAATAAACAAAGGCTCATTGGAAAAAACTGTGGCCTATAACCAATGTACCTCAGTCTACATTTTTGCAAAACTCCAAATATGTAGTAAAACAGCAGTAAAACAGTGACAACTTTATTCCTTTTCATACAAGTAATGATTACAGGGACAGATTATCAACTAATAAAGACTTATTTTTGCGTGTTTCCTTGCACAATACTATGTTATGACCTCAAAACAATTTTACTATAGTGCATGATTGTGAAAACTAATATATTTTGATGATTGCATCACATAATCAGCTCCATATGTATGGCTTTTCTGACATAGTAAACTTGCTCTGTAGCTCACCTGGTACAGCACTGCACTTACGATACAGATGTACAACCCCGGCGAAACACGAGTCACGATAAAAGAGCTCAAAGACTTGTAGAAGCAAGCTAAAATGGCATGGTTGATTCAGCAAATGCATTTTTATCTGATGTTTGCTTTGAAAGTGTCGGGAAGTGTGGAAAAAAAACAATGCCGTTTTGCAGAAATTATGCCACAGGCATGTTTTTCCAATGATCCTGGTTTGTAAACAAAAATGTATACAAGAGAGCCTCTGTCCCAGATCAACAAGGGTCAGTGTTATATTAGTGTGACACATAATTACTGCAGTGTTGTGACAGCTTGTTTGCATGCTGATTTGAACTATTTCATCCACATCTTTCTGCAGCACAGACATAGTCAGTAATAGCAATGTTAACTTTCTTCCACACCTGCTTTTTTAATAGATGTTCATCATTCTTATATTTCAATTTAAGTCTGTTTGAAAGCTTAGTTTCTTTATTTGCTATAATAATATATATTTTTTATTAACATAATGTTCCACAAGTGTTGTAATGTGAACTGGTTGTATTTTGGTATTTTAATGTTCTTGAAACATCTCTTTCAAATATATCGATTGTTATTTAAACCTAAATAAAACATCCTACAAATGTTTTAAAAATGTTGTGCTGCATTTGAACCTAACTGCAACCTAAATACAACATTGTGCTTATCGGTGAGTGATTTGTCTTTATTCACCTTCGGCATAAGTGAGTGTTAAGTTTTGACCCTGGTGCTATGGAATAATCAGATACTCTCTTTTTTTTGTCCTCAGTGAGACAATCATGTTTCTACATGAAATATTCCATCAGGGATTGAAGGCGAGGATAGCAAACTGGCCCACACTGGTTCTAGGTAAGTCATGATTGTTACATTTTATCTCTCAGAAAGCTAATTACCGCACTCAAGAGCAGCTATTCAGAACACCCCATCAACAAAGACAGCACATTGCAGGGTGACACTAACATCAAGGACAAGCTTTTTCCGCTGACGCACAGCATCTCAATCAAACCCGTCAGTGACGTCTGACTCTCTCCTATCTCACCGTATACAGACACACACACTTCTGCAACAATGAGATCCAGACAAAAAAACGCCAACATCTTAAACCCAAGATAAGCATTTTCAAGCACCGCTATGAATAAAAGAATCCCTTTTTAATGACTTTGACTTGTTTTCTCTTTTTTAGCGGATCTCTTTGATATCTTGCTGCCAATGCTGAACATCTATCAGGAGTTTGTAAGGAACCACCAGTACAGTCTTCAAGTTCTGGCCAACTGTAAGCAGAATCGGGACTTTGACAAACTCCTGAAGCAGTACGAAGCAAACGCTGCGTGTGAGGGGAGGATGCTGGAAACGTTCCTCACATACCCCATGTTTCAGGTGCTGTTCTCGCACTCTCGTTAGTGCCTTATTTAATTATAGCCTGATCACTGAAGAGCTTGATTTGTTCAATTAATTTAAACTGCCACTGGGAATTGCTGGCTTGTGTTTCTACAAAATAAGACATTTGCTTTCCATAAACCATTTGAGCGAGCTCTTTAAACTCGCTCACAAAGAGCCTCATTTATCACTTGTAGAAACCTGATGTATCTCAATTCCTCAAACATTCAAAGTAATCTTTTTTAAGTTTTCTGAAAAAAAAAGGCCCAGACAGAATCTGCAGACCTTTTGTCTGAGGAGAATTTGGGGTAAAATCTGCAGAATTAAATAGGTCAGACAGTACTAAACTCTTGGATGAAAGCATTATCAGATTAGACACAATTTAATGAACATGAAAGGGATGAGGGACGTATAGAAATTGATTGATAGACAGACATTCTGTGGGCGCAGATTCTATGCAGGTTTGCTTATAACTCTCACTCTCTTTGCACTCTTTCAATCTTTACAGTGTTTCTCTCTTTATACTATTGATTGACAGATCCCTCGTTATATCATCTCTCTCCATGAGCTACTGGCTCATACACCTCATGAGCATGTGGAAAGGAAAAGTCTAGAGTTTGCCAAGTCTAAATTGGAAGAACTCTCCAGGTAAAGAAACCACCCTGAGGGCCGAACTTGTATGTCATTGCAAAAACCTTTGCCTAATTCACTAACCAACTGCAATCCTGTTTAAACATGAGTTTAAAGGGATAGTTCACCAAAAAAAAACAAAAAAACACTGAGACATTTTTCTAAATAACTTTTTTTATATTCCACAGATGAATGAAAGTCATATAGGTTTGGAACAAATAATGACAGAATTTAAATTTGTGGCTAAACCATAATACACTGAAACAGCATTGTGCCATGAGTATTAAGTAATTTTCTCAGCCCAAACACACCACTTTCTACATAAATCATTAGAGACTACACCCTACTCACAAAACAAAGCACTATTTGAACATTCTGCTAATTCCACTGCAAAAAGCAGGTGGTAAACAGAGAATTCAGCAGTAAATTCAAATTAATTGAAAAGAGAACATTTTCTGTTCAGTACATCAGTACATCAGCCGATTGACCATCAGAATGTTCTAATCATTTTATATCATACATTAAATTTTAAATTAAATTGTAGTTGATTCACATTTGAATTATATTAATTCAGTGAATTATATTAATTCAAATAATCTGTCAAAACAGTGCAGACAGTACTTCAGCAGGCTTAGTGAATTTCCTCCTGTTTTTTGCCCTTGGCATTATGCAGTAGTTGTAAATATGTCACACTTACACTTTAAAGTGCTTCTTATACCCTGACATGTTCATTTACAGCTTTGGCAGAGAATCAAAGTGGCAAAAAGTAAGAAGGTGAATTTCGCACGTTTTCATTTGTGACACAAGTGTCATGTTCGCATTGTTCCAGGGTGATGCATGATGAAGTGAGTGATACAGAAAACATCCGTAAGAACCTGGCTATTGAGCGCATGATCGTGGAGGGCTGTGACATCCTCCTTGACACCAGCCAGACGTTTGTGAGACAAGGTGAGTCATGTTAACACCTCGAGCTGCCACCTGCCTGACACGCTGCCTTAAGCAGAACCAACACCTGAGTGACAGTGACAGCTTCGGTTTGATCCCCTCAGGCTCTGAATAATTCATGGTTTCACAACTGGACAGCATTGCTTCCAGGATTGACAGAATGTCTGATGTTTTCAGTTGAGGTGTTTTGTAATGTATTAGAATCCAACCCTGTACTGGAGAAGCAGAAAACCAGGAATAACTTGGGGGGTCTTTACATGGAATGTATGGAATAGGAAATGACATCAGTTCATCATGATAAAGTTCATGTTCATTTGTAGCATGAGTGACAGGAAAAGCAATTTCTTTTGTTGACTTTTCTTGTGTTTTTAAAATGCACGAGCCCCATGAGTCTGTGTGAGAGGATTTATTATTATTATGACTTACGTATTGCATTCTGTCTGTAGAGTACCCACATTTTAAAAGAGTAGCTTCAGTTTATTTTATTTTTTTATTTTCTATAATTTTCTATACGTTTATTTATTTATTGTATTTTAATTATTTATTTTTCTTTATTTTATTATTCATCCTGATTCCTGCACATTTTGCAAAGAGGCTGTTACTGAACAATGACAAAGTTCAAATTAAATTGTACAGAAAACTTACATTCCGTATGTGAGAAGTTTCCATTTTAACATGCAATGTGAGTGTTTCTTAAAGGCACAGCAAAAAAAAAAGAAGATTATTCATATATCTGCAGTGACAAAGTGATCTAAAGTCCTATATTTTCAGTGTGAGTTGCTGATTTCTGGCAGCATGAGCAATGGAGAACATTGATTTGACTATTTGATTTGTCTCTGCCCACATAGTGATATAATAAAAATCATTCATCATGCATTTGTAATCGTTCATCTTGTGCTTGATGTATTCTACACTTCTATGCTTTCCTCTTTAAAATGTTTATTTTTAGCAATAATGAAACTGATTTCTTGTCAAAATAGTCTCTCCAGCTTTTCAAATATGGGAATTTAATTTTTTTAATTCTAGCAGGAAAACATTAAAATTGGTCATTGTGAACCTGTTTTAATTAGATTTAAATTAAATTATAAATTATATGTTCCCAGATTCAGAACTAATATATATGTATTAAAATATATATGTATTATATTAGTTTAATATATATGTATTAAACTAATAATAAAAGTGTGTGTGTATGTATACAGTGTATATATATATATATATATATATATTTAGAATGTCATCTTATTTACTCAAGTGTCAGAAAAGGGTGGAGAATTTAACATCTAAAATAAACATAAATGTATGGTAAGAAAGAAGGAAGTTTCAAAATCATATAAAGTGTAATATAAATGTAATCTAGTAAATAGATTCAATTTTTGTGTTGCGTTGTCCTGAAGTTATAACATGTATGGCTATGGATGCATGTATATGTTTTTCATGGACTGTGGGTTATAATTTCTGAATATGATTTCTGATGATTTTTTTCACTTGATTAAAAATCTGCCATATTTCCTTTCTTCTTGTAATCTTTTGTTCAGTGGTAAAGGTGTCTTTGATCTTCTTTTATCATTTGTGCTGCTGCGGCTCTGTTGTCTTAGCTTGTTGTGTCACCCTATTAATACTTTTACACACTCTCTCTCTCTCTTTCTCTGTCTCTCTCTCTCTTCTCTCAGGCTCTTTGATCCAGTTGCCCTCAGTGGAGAGAGGGAAGCTCAGTAAGGTGCGACTAGGCTCTCTCTCACTCAAAAAGGAAGGAGAGAGACAGTGCTTCCTCTTCACCAAGCACTTCCTTATCTGCACACGCAGCTCTGGAGGCAAACTTCACCTGCTCAAAGTACGTAACACACATGCACACAGAATACTGCAACTGAAAATTACATTTTACTCCACACCAGTCACTTAAAAAAATGTCATCCCTTCTGTGTTTAATATATTGACAGCACAGCTAAGACATAGTGATTATGAAGCAAACCCCTGAAGATCAATAACTTAGAAACCCAGCCGCAAATATTTGATAATTGTAATGATGTCAAAAGGTTAATCATGTGTGATGAGGTTTGTGCTTCCCCTGTTAATTTTGTTCAGTCCCTACAGCCCTTGTCTGGATTTTTGCATATTTCTGTTAAAGGGTTAGTTCACCCAAAAATGAAAATTAGGCTGTGTTTTACTCACCCCGAGGCATCCTAGGTGTATATGACTTTCTTCTTTCAGATGAATCCAGTCGGAGTTATATTAAAAGTTGTCCTGGCTATTCCAAGCTCAGTCGTTGCAGTCAGCGGGTGTTGCAGTGCATCAGTCCAAAAGAAGTGAAATAAAAAGCACCCATCCATAAAAAAAAGTGTCTCACGCGGCTCTGGGGGGTGAACAAAGGCCTCCTGTAGTGAATTGATGCGTTTTTGTAAGAAAAATATCCATATTCAAAACGTAATAATCACTTTAATGTAGCTTGCGCCAACAGTTGTACACAGAAGCAGCTCCGGGCAGATGACGTATGAGGTCAGCATTGCGCATGCGTATGAGGTCAGCATGCGCAAAGCTGACTTCCATACATCATCCGCCCGGAACTGCTTCCGTTTACAACAGTGAGCGCAAGCTAGATTAAATTGATTATTACGTTTTAAATATGGTTATTTTTCTTACAAAAAAGCAACAATTCACTTCACTTCAATTCACTTTATTAACACAGCCTAATTTTCATTTTTGGGTGAACTAACCCTTTAAGGCTCAATTATCATGTTAAATACACTCAATTAAATCATATTGTCATGCTTCAATTAATATAAATAATTTTTAAGCAATAAATATTGAAGTGGTTTATGTTTAATTTACTATAATAATTCTTATTATTAGAATGTCTTCCCTGCTGACCCAATAGGGCAGACAAATTATGCATTTTATTTTTTGCAACATACTTTATATACATCGCAATAATACAGTTATACAGTGTCTTTTGTTAATACTGAGTTTTTTTGCAACATAAAACAATTTGCTATTTTGCAGTAATGGAACTGGAAATTAACTATAATGTAACTCCATTAAAGCTATGAGTTCATGCACACTTTCGCAATGCAGTACAAAATATTTTCTAATTTGTTTGATCCATTAATTAATCTCAGTTTTTTTTTTCTTAATTCCCTTTTCTCAAAAACACCTTGTTTTTGTTATCCAGCTACATAATTACCAGTTATTTCATTATTTGGCAATTACCAACGCAAAAGGAGATTTATAAGCAAGCACTGCAAACGAAAACACCTTTGAGAGGTCTTTGTACATTAAGGTCCATCACAAACCCATTATTCTAACAAACCATCAATATCAGAAAACTCTCCTTTTGCGATTAACCTCTCATCCTAATGGTTTGTCTCTGGCAGCAAGGTGGTGTGCTGTCTCTGATTGAGTGCACTCTCATCGAGGAGCCTGACGCCAATGATGAAGATGGTGAGACTGTTTCTTTGACGCACATTTTCAAACACATCATCAGCAGAGATGAATGGAGACATGCATCATTAGCTATATATTAGCCATTATTCATATACTGCAGGTTAATTAACCATTATAGACAGGCCAGAAAAGAGTCCAAACTGCCTGCTGTTTAAATGTCAAATGGGCAGAGATGATAATTGTAATGGTTTGATTATCCACTTGAGGGTATAGAAAGAGATCCAAGGGCAAATTCAAAACTGCATCACAGTGAGCCTCTCATGATCCCTGAATATGGTACCTAAGAGCTCATTTAATAAACATCACCACCATTATTATGTTACTAAAAAGAGATCACTTCAGTTCAATTAGTTTTTAATGCCATTGTTTTCCTGAGTGATCCCTCAGAACTGGTAATTAGGATTTTTGAGCATGATTCATTTTTAATTGTAACCTTCTGTCTTTTTTTAGCTAAGAATTCGGGACAGGTGTTTGGTCACCTGGACTTTAAGATTGTGGTCGAGCCCTCAGATGCTCCTGCCTTTACTGTGGTGCTGCTGGCACCGTCCCGTCAGGAGAAAGCGGCCTGGACCAGCGACATCAGCCAGGTGAGAGAGAAGCCACATATAACCAACAGCTCCTCATCTGAGATTACAGACAACTGCTCATTGGTATTTTATCTTTTACACTACCATTCAAAAGTTTGGGGTTGGCAATCTTTTCGATATTTGTGAAGGATGTCTTTTACACTCCTATTTTAAATTGTAATTTGTTCCTGTGATGGCAAAGCTGAATGTTCATCAGCCATTACTCCAGTCTTCAGTGATACATAATCTTACAGAAATCATTGTAATATACTGATTTGGTGCTCAAAAGAAAAAAGAAAACAAGAAAATGTATTATCAGTGTTGAAAACAGTTGTGCAGCTTAATATTCTTGTGGAAATCATGATCATTTTTTTCACAATTTCACAAATAACAGCAAAACAAATTTTTGAACTGTAGTGTATGTATTATTATTTTGTATATGCTCACTGATAAACTTGGTCAGTGCTGTGGCATGGTTGTTGATTCACATGCTGGAGATGAAGTTTTAGTATCTTCTCATATTAGCTTTCTTCTCATATTCAGCAGCACTATACGATCCTGTCTCTCTCTAGTTTCCTGATTATTAAAGGCATACATAGCTACAGTAATAAAAATACAAAGATAACTGACACCTCATCTATAGTTTGTGCAATTGCTTTGAACCATACAAATTCCCTGTAGCCTTTAAAAAAAAAAAACAGTAATGGCCATACAGAAGAACTGGAACATAATAACTAACTACCACCACCCTGAAACGTCACACCTGAAACTTTACTATGAACCCACAAGAGACATCTCTCTGTCCATTAATCCCCCAGTCTCTTACATACACAAAGAAATGACATTATGTCCAGTGTTTAATGACTGGATTAATTATGTTGTTCCCTGTTCTCTGCTCCTTGTTGTGATCCCACTCTTCATTTGAATTTCTGCTCTTTTGGGATATAGTGCATTGATAACATCCGCTGTAACGGCCTGATGAGCAGCGTGTTTGAGGAGAACTCAAAAGTCACAGTGCCGCATATGATCAAGTAAGTCAGACCTTTGTTTATTGTGAAATAATGTGTGCTATGCGTCAGTGTTTTCGTAATTATAGGAGCACTTTGTAAAAGACCAAATGACTAAAAATAATATTTCAACCAGTCAAAAATCACAGTTTTGAAATGATTAGCCCTTCAAAATTTTAAGTGCACAAAAATGTGTCAGCTAGCCCAGAACAGCATTTTGCTTGCAGCTTGTTTTGGAGGCAGAGTGAACATGCACTGAAGCCCTGAGCACTGAATCCTTGCACATGTGCAAACACATCTGTCCAAGCTAAACACTGCAGTGACAGTGAGCACACTACAATAAGGGCAAGCAACCGGAACTAATTTCCCTCCCTGCTGGCAAATAGTATGTTCGGCAATACCAGTCCAGAAAGCATTGCAGTATTTTAGTGTGACTGTTCATGTGATTGACTACCATTGGCAATAAGGGCCTTAAGCAAAGAATAATGATTATGTATTTATTTATTTAAAATAAAAGATTTTATGATGTAAGTGATAATGTACAGTCAGCCCAACTGGATGATCAGGACCCCAATGTGAAACAGGGTTTATTTAGCTATAATGACCGAATGGCTGTACATTATCTTACTTCTTGCATTTGCGCTTTTGAAATAATTTTAAATAAATAAATATATGACATATTGATTTGAGTTTAAATTGTTTTAATATTCTATTTTGAATATTCTATCATTTCTATTTTTAATATCCTAATCTAGATTTGCATAAAGCTTCTAATCAAAATTAACAACAATTTTAAGGTATATGTTACTATTATTACTCTACAAAAGTTACATTTGTTATGGGCTTGTTAACATATATTTAGCTATAATCACTGTCAACTCTGGGAAAATTATTTCAGTGCATCTTCACTAATGCTTCATACTATCATCATAAATTTATGGCAGACAGTAAACAGACAGTAAAGATGGTTTGGTTGTGCTCCTCATTAGATCCGATGCGCGTCTCCATAAAGATGATGTTGACATTTGCTTCAGTAAGACGCTCAACTCCTGCAAGGTTCCTCAGATCCGCTACGCCAGCGTGGAGAGGCTTCTGGAGAGGCTGACCGACCTGCGATTCCTCTCCATAGACTTCCTTAACACATTCCTGCACACCTATCGGATCTTCACCACCGCCACCGTGGTCATGGAGAAGCTGGCTGACATCTACAAGAAGCCTTTTACATCCATACCAGTCAGGTAATAGAGCTCTTAAAGGGTTTAAAAGTCACTGCTAGAGCTGGGAAATAGAAATTAAAAATTATATCTATGCTTTACAGCCTTTTGTTTAAATGTCCAATATATATACACTGTATATCTCAGTTTTTATCTCCATCATTTCAGCCATGCATATATTGTTATTGAGTTGATTTCACATGTTTAATGCAAGTAGAATACAGTAAATAAACAAATAATAGCAATAAACAGCTATTTTAACCTACATAAATTTTACTGAAAAATATATGGAATTTATGGAAAATATAACACTAAGACTTCTGTTTACATTTTTGAATGATGATGCAAACAAACTATTGAATCAATTGATCTGAACTGATTCATTGAAATGGACAGTTCAAACTGACAAATTAACCAACTATAATAAAGTTTTTACTACTGAAGTTTAAATCACAGACACTCATTAAACACATTAAAATCATCACAATAGTCACAATGCTTCTTACATTTTAATTGACTGGGTCTTAAAAATTGCAGTTATATTGTAAATATTCAATAAATCGTTGCCAACTGATGTATAGCCAGTTCTATAGTTACTGCTGCCAAGTCAAAGAAGAAATCAGAAATCACATTTACGGCACCCTGAGAAGAAACATCTTTCAAAATTCAAAATAAAAAATGGTGTCCCTAACCTTCACTGCTCCACATAAATATCCTGCTCCACATAAATATCTTCTGAATGGCTATAACTGTATTGCGTCACACAGCAGTTTTGTATTTATTGTAGAAAGGCAAATGGCCTGTCGCTGGAAACTTGTTGGATCATAAGCAGTTTTGTACACTGTGGCCTATCAAATCCATTTTAAATAATACCATATATTCACAGTAAATTTTCAGTGTGATTGAAATATGTGAAAAAAAGCACTAGGTGTATGCGTCTAACACACTGCTGAGTGTGTGTAGGGCATTTATCTCTGCATACATTTGTCCTTTCAAATGGAAGAATGTTTTCTGTTCCAAAAGCAGGTGTTCTGCCAATTTAAATTGGTGCACTCTCGGTGACCTTTACCTAAAAAGCAGTTCAGAAAGCCTCAAAGTGCTCAGCAATTCATCCTCCATTTTCCTTTAATGTTCAGTATGCTTGTGCAGAATGCAAACGCAGCCTGTGTACCTCATGTGCAGATGCTCATGGTCACTGTGAGTGCTGTGACGTTCAATGTGTTGTCTCTGATGTTCCTCATCCCCACACCTACTTTGCTGTCACACAGGGTCCAGTATCACTCATTTGACCGCTTGTCCATTACATCCATCTGCCCAGACTACAGCCTGAAGATCAGGAAGATAGCACTGGATCAGTCAAAGTAACAAACCCATCTCTCTGTTACCGATTCACTTTCATCTCTGTCCATTTTTCTACTTTATATTCTCACATTTTCCACTCTGTTTTTCTTCACTTTTGAAGTTTTTGTCTTTATTCTTTTTTTTAGCAGTTACAAATATGTGATTTTATTGAATCCTGGATTCTCAGAACTTCTGCACTTGCACAAATGCTATCATCCATTGCAGATTTCACATCTTGCAATGTTTACCTGCTTTGTTACTGTTGTTCTCAAGCTGCAATCAATACTCCTCATGTGTTTCCACACATAGAATGCATCCAACACACTGTTTGGCGAGTGTTTAGTGTACTTGGAGCATGCAAGTATGGAGAAGAGAACATGAGAGATGTGTCGGTGTTGCTCTGCCATTTATGCCCCTTCATTCAATGTTGTTTCCACAACTCAGATCCCTGGAGCTTTTCTTCGCCACCAACCAGAACAACCGCAGCGGGGACCACGTAAATGACAAATCCCCCAGACTGTGTCGCAAGTTCTCATCTCCTCCACCTCTCTCCATCCCCTCCCGTACTTCCTCTCCGGTTCGCATCAGGAAACTCTCTCTTAATTCCCCTATTGGCTCAAAAGTAGGCATCCTAGATCTGTCCACGACCTCATCATCGGCAGCCAGTAGTCCAACCTCTGCCAACCCCACCATCTCACCCCCACCATCCAACAACAACAACAAGCCCCCTTTGGATCTTAGCCATGGACAAAGTCCATCCTCCCCCGAACAAAGCCCTGGAGCTCTGGATGAGAATGCTGAGGTGCCACGAATCGATGCTCTCTGTGGTAAACTGCGCCGCAGCATCAGGAGAGGTGAGCAGAAAATAAATTTTCCCTTTCTAGGAGTAGTGAGAGAAACATATTAGCTCTGTTTTAAAACCTATAAAGTTTCCCCGCTGTCTACTGCCTACTTCAGTAGGTGCCTTCCATTGTATCCACTGTAATGGAACCTCATAAGTTGGAAGCACACAGGTGACTGAAGTCAAAATGTAACAGTTGTGTTCCGGAAGAAAATATCCCATTCATATTCTCCATAGGGTGCCCAATCCTGCTCCTCAAGATCCACCTGCAGATTTCAGATCCAACCCTGAACCAACATACCTGTCTGTAATTATCAAATGCTCCCAAAGATCTTAATTAGCTGGCTCTGTTGTGTTTGATCAGGGTTGGAGCTGAACTTTGCAGGACGGTAGATCTCTGGGAACAGGATTGGACACCCCTGTTATAAACCATTAAAGGCAGACATATTGTGAGCTACAAGACAAAGTTCTTAATTGATGGTACTTACTTTTGTTAAGGCCATCAGTCCACTTTTTTTTTTTTTACTTTTTTTTTTTTAAATAACCATGTCTAACAACAGAATTTTAGGTGAAAAACTGTTACTCATGATTCCACAAATTAAAACTCCACCAATCAGATGATCCAAACAAGCAAATTGTCAAAAGAACACTCCCATGAAGCATCCCATGAAGATCAACATCTTTAAATCATTGTCTCATATTTATTCATAGTTTTTAATTTGATTGTGTCATTCGAAATGCTTCATTGGATTGTAGTTCTTTCCCTCATTAAAGCCGTTAAGTACACAGTCTTTTTGTCTGATTTTCAAATGCATTTTTGCATCAAATCAAGTTTGTAATGTTGTAATTCACCTCATAGCTGGTTGGTTTGGTTCATGGCTTGTTAGTCAATGTAATAAGGTTTAACAAAGACTTTTTAAAAGTCCCAATGGGAAAAATACTGTCGGTAAAAAAAATGGGCAGGCACTGTTGCACACTACAGTTTTGTGTTGGCATATTGCTAAGCTAACAAGCAGTAACACATACAAATAATAAAATATATATAGTGCACGCAAATGTTTGGTCATTTGTAAGTACACTAAAGTGATTTTAATTATTCTTTTTAGCATGGAATGAAATCTAAGACTTTTAATTTTACTTTACTTTTTAACTGAGCTTATCACAATGCATTTTGGCATTGCCTTTTCAAGGAAGGTTGCATGAAAGAACATAATATGGCTAAAACAAGGTATCTAATTGAGTATAATTAAGATTTGTAATCTTAAAAGTCTTCACATTGGGTGTGTGCCTATGATGCTTGTGTAGGTAGCCCACTAGGTTTTGGAATAGAGCAGTGTTGGGATGTTGAAAGTAGGTCAACACACTGGCTGGATGGTAACATGGATGTTCATGAATACGAACTTCATTAGCTGGCTTTTGCCTTTTTAAAAGCATAATTTCATCTACTCCCAGAAGTAGCTGGCAGAGTGAATATTGTGGGAAAGATTTCTGTAGCTGCTCCAAATAACATTGAAAACCACTTAATCTTAATAACTTGATGGCCAAACAAATGTTATTTTCTTTTATAGGCTATTAGTCTGACCAACATTCTCCTGTCTCCACATAAAATCCACTCGCAGATAAAGTGCAAACATGCTTGCATTGTGTACCTTCTTAATGCAAAACAGAAGACTTGAGATATTTGGTGATACACCCATCATTTTGTGGTTATACTGGCAGCCAGGCAGCTCGGAATGATAAAGTGGTTGCTTTATTCAGAAACATTCAAAGGATCGATTTGTGTCTTGGAAATGAACATCTTTGAGTGACTTTGGTCAGGCTGTGTGGTGTGCGAAGTGCTAATAGCATGCTTCTTGTGTTTGCTAATTTAAAGAGATGTGCTTGTGTTGTTTTTCCCTCTTTCTGCTGTAAAACCACAAATAGTTCTTATAGTGAACCTTTAGCACTAATAGTAAGCTTTAACACTGGATCAGATGAGCCACATTAAACCTGCTAAAAGGATCTCTTCAGCTTGCTTATATCACAGCCCAATCAATGTCTCACTTTAAAAAAAAAAATAACCAAAAAAATGATGCAATTATTTTCTTGTTTTCGATTTTACTGTCATTTTGAGTTTTTCTGATCTCAGTAGCAAGATAATCAGTCTCGAAGCCACAGGGAACAAATGCTACTTTGATAAAAGTCAAATGTTTTGAGCAAGCCTACACAGATGATTTGTTATATGATCGACTGTATTAGTTTTCTGTCACAGATGTGCCTTGTTACAAACCGCTAGCCCAAAGTATTAAATTTCAGTGTCTGTCAAACGAGAAACCAGGCAAAAAATAATTTGCCTAAATATGTCTCCAATCGTATATATGGACCAGAATATCAAATACACATACGGTATTATTTTAGTAGACTGAGATAGTATTATAGTTTTTATTAATAGTTTGAATTAGTTTTTTTTTTCTTTTTTTTTTTTCTTTTTCATTTAAAGGGGTCATATGATGTTGCTAAAAAGAACATTATGTTGTGTATTTTGTGTATTGCAATGTGTTTATGCGGTTAAAAAACACATTATTTTCCACATAATGTACATTATTGTTGCTCCTCTATGCCCCGCCTTTCTGAAACGCGTCGATTTTTACAAAGCTCATCATTCTGAAAAGCGAGGTGTACGCTGATTGGCCAGCTATTCAGTGCATTGTGATTGGCTGAATACCTCAAGCGTGTGACGGAAATGTTACGCCCCTTACCATACTGTGATGCCGTGTCCCGGCGCGATGAGACAACGCCAATAAAACCCATTATAAACTAGGCATTTGTTGCATCCAGTGGGGACATCATTACTGATTATTTATTAAGTTAATTTAGAAATATGTTTGGAACATTTTATGTTTTTTAAATTCAAGTTGTTGTTTTTTTTTAAAGTAACGACCAAGCGGCCAGCGGCGGACTGAGATCTCAAATCAACATGACTTGCCTAAAATAAAATCCATAGACATAAAACACTAAAGCTGAAGCGTGCTTTGCACAACATGGAGGCACCAGCGCGATCACTTGCATTTTTTTCTTAAGAGTTGAAACTTAACATACGCCGTCATTTTTGCTCATAAAGGTAAGAGTAATCTTACTTACATCATTCGGAATTGTAAAGGGTCTACTTTTATTTGTGTGCACTCACAAACAATATCAACAAAAACCTGTGCTTTTGTAAAATAATTAAGGAAAACAAAAGGATGCGCTTTCTGTCGTCTTGGTCTTGAGCAGGAGCGCTTCACAATGATGAACCGAAACTCAGCGAATACTTGCCTCCTCACAGACATGATAAATATATCTAATAGAATGCTTTAAATACTTTGAAACTAAATAATTCAAATAGAAAACAAAAACTCTTTCATTATGTAGGCTAATCCGTAAAGATGTATTTCTCTCTAAAGGCACGCATACTGAGGAGATAGTCAGGATCGTCAACTTCATCTTGTGACACTGACTCAGAAAATACTAGTTCATTAATAAATTTTTGTTTTTTGGGCTTCTGTGCCAAGATTGTGCTTGCATGCAGTACAAATAGCCTAAGGTGGCATTTTAGTACCATGTTGAAAAATAAGATTAACGTCATAATATTTTAAGAATAATGTCAAAATTACGATAATAAAATCAGGTTATAGGCCTTATACGTGAAGTTAATGTGAGAATTCCACCTATTAAAAAAAAATAAAAAAAATAAAAAAATAAAATAAAATAAGTCTGTGGCATCCAACCTGTCATTCTTCACATTTAACATAAAAAAACAGCAGTAAAAGGTAGGCTTATTGACGTTTTTTGAAAATCTAATTGATCGATTTCATGAAACATTCGTTTGTATTAAATTGTTCAGATTTTTTCAACATGCATAAAAAAAAAAATATTTATTCATGTTAATTTCGTGCTGCAAATATTCAAGATGAAAATATCATTGATTCACATGCTGCTTGAACTGAGACGAATATAGTTATCGCACTACAAATTTAGAAGCGTAAAAACACATTTATTGTTTGTAGTATTTTATTATAAAGTTGACAGAAGGCTGACACTTTGTGTTTTAATATAAGTAACAA
>NW_015547685.1:1521212-1527411 GCF_001515605.1 Sinocyclocheilus anshuiensis
GTCCTCTTTTGGAAGGCCAAACAAAGTAGTTTCGCTTTCACAACGAAACACACAGCGTCACACACGGAGGGCTTGAGTGAGCGGAGGCCGACGGGCTTGAGTGAGGAATGGCCGGCGGGCTTGAGAACAGCGCAGCCGGCGGATTCGACGAAGGAGGCAAGTTAACCGAGTTGGAGCCAATAACGTTTGGGGGGGGCCCATACAAATGTTTTTGCATATGGGCCCTGGGCTGACTTGCTACGCCACTGATGACTTAAACTGTCTTTTTACGCGTTGCGTATCGCGCCACGTAAACATAAAACCATGTCTGCATTTGTGATCGGAGAAACGACAAACAACAAGCGCTACTCTACACTGCTCAAAACTCGCGTTTGAATCGTCAGTGGTAAATTATTTAAACATAAAAAATGTATGCAGGCTGTGAGTCAGAAGCGCCAGACTGTCCTTGCAAAGTTGGAACTGCCCCACTAAAACACACAGTGTCTCCATGACATGGCGGTGGCGGCGGCGGCAACAACAATACTACAGCGAGAATAAAAGTTTATTCTAGTAACTAGTAGAAAGTAACTTCTTTCTTTGCGTGAACATTTGGGCGGTGTTATGCAAATCTTCCCACACAGTGATGTAGACATGTGGGGGCGTGTTTAAACGAGGCGTTTTAGGAGGGCGTGGACAAGTCTTAACTTTTATAAAGAATATCTCTTTGGGTTTGAGACTTTAATCTTTGCAACTTTAGGGATCTTATCTATGCATGAACAGCTTGTAACACTCCAAAGAGAAAGGAAAATTTGAAATTGCATCATATGACCCCTTTAAATGTGAGTTACAATTTTCAAAGACATTTTATACCTATTTATACTCTTCAAGGTTAGAATTATGGCTAGTGACAGAAGAAAAAGTAAACATGACCCAGATGTTTTCTGCTGCCTCAGTGGGTGTTTTACTACATCCAAACAGTTTGTGTTAAAAAAAAGTATTTGTATTTAAAAGCTTTACTTTTGTGTTTATGTAAAGCTCTTTGACAATAAATGGAGTATTTAAACATATTATTCCACTCCATTGCAGTTTGTAAGTTAAATGATACATTTTGAATACGTATTTTTATCATTAAAACTGGAAGTTTTGACATTAAAAAAAACTTGATGTTGATTGATGTTTTTTTTTTTAACTCAGCATCATCAAATTATTATGTCAAATTTGGCAGAATTTTTTTTAAGAATGCAGTGCTGTAATAACCCTGCTTAGAGGTGGCCTTTTTTTTATTTGTGCCAGTATGTAACCACCATGCAACCTCTCATATCACTGTATCAACAACCACCCAGAATTCCCTAGCATCCGCATAGCAACTCTCTGGCCATAGTTATTTACTGTTCCCTGCTCCCTGCTCTGTTTGCTTGTAGAGCTGTTGCCCTAAAACCATTCATTTTTCAAGAAGGAGGGGTTCTATGATCCATTTTAATAAAGGGTCTGACTTTCCCCTCAGCTGTGCTGGAGTCAGTGTCTTTGGACAAATTTATTCCAGAGTCGCCACAAAGCAGTGAACCAGGAGAAATCTCTCCCTGCCGCTCACCCTCCACTCCACGCCACCTCCGCTACCGACAGTCAGGAGGTAAGCGTGCGCATGTCTGTTTGTGTTTGGCTCCCTTGGCAGTGCAGGCCTCTTCTGAGAACAACTGTAGAGTCAAACTCAGTGGTGAGTTATGACTTATGACGAAATATAGATACTTCTGTGAATGAAACACTTTCATTCCAATATTGTTGATTTTTCAATACAAAGAGGCAATGTAATGTGAATATTTGAACATAATTAAAAAAAATATACCTGGACTGCTGATAACTTCGTGAACTATTTTCCCATTAGTCCTATTGCATGTATTGAGTAGCTATTGGGACATGCAGTTGCTTTTGTACTGGTCTTAGATCAGTTTTATGTGTCTTATATTTTCAGCTTGCATTTTAGAGGAGAAAGCTTCCAACATTTATGATGGTTCCTCACGCGAAACTTACTATCCTCAACTTGCAATCCTCAGTAAAGTCCAGTTCTGTTACTAAATGGCCACAGTCACAGTCTTGGATCTGAAACAGCCAAATATTGTGCTTGGATGACATTAAATGAAGCTATATATGGGGAGAGTTGGGACAGGAGTTAATTATATGTGACTTAGTTCCACCAGCACGTAATTGGTTCTGAATGGCACAGATGTTGTTCCATCCAGACTGTTTGTATTGGGTATCTTTAGCATCTTCATTTTGTTCAACATAAGCAATCAGCTTATGATTCTGTATACAGTAGATATATGGTTTATAACTGTGTCTGCTCTCAGTTTCCATGAAAAGCTGTTTCCATATGTTCACTGAGTTACTGACTCAATATGGTTACTAAAGGGGGGATTTTTGCAAAAAAATGTCTTTCATTTTGAAGTATGACCACTGGATTGGCAGAAGGACTGGTTATGTGATAACTATGGCTTTACTATGCATTCAGTACTACATACTGTACTATAAGTCCATTGAGGAAGTCAAGGGGAAATTCACACAAAAATAAAAATTCTGTCATTATTTACTCACCCTAATGTCATTCCAAACCTGTATGCTTTTTTTTTTCCAGTTGAACACACACTAAAAATTAATCTAAATATTAAACTATTGCATTCTCTGTATTCCATGGGGAAAATGACTTAGTGAGCAAATAATTAAATAATTTTTGAGTGACTTAATTCTTTGCTGGTGCCATCACCCCTTTTGGGTGATTCAGTGTTTTTAAAAAAAGGATTATCGTTAAATCTGTTCTCCATATTCATTTTTTTCTAGTCCAGTCAGCTGAGAACTCACGCTGCTCTGTTTCTCCAGCGTCTGCGTTTGCTATCGCCACAGCAGCAGCTGGACACAGCAGCCCTCCAGGTACACTGCACCATTGACACAACCCGAGAGAAATGCACAGATTAATATGCTCTGCCCTTTGCCTCAGAATTCTGTAGACCCTCTACTGTGTTCATAAATTGAAATTCACTATACACATAAAGATGTTGCAGTTTCTGCAGGTCTAGTAGCTTTTTCATTATCAGCACAGTGTTTAAAATCATAACAGGAGAAAAAAAAACGAATCCTTTTACCTGCATAAACTAACATCCTCTCATCCTTATAAATACCATCAGAATTGTATTAATACTTTTATGGCACTTTGTGGTTTCAGCATAACAAAATGTGAAAATATTAAGGGGTTTGAGTGTGTGTGTGTGTGTGTATACATGTGTATTCAAACATAACAAAATGTGGAAATAAATGAATACTTTTGAATAAAAATTAATGCTTAATACTTTCGCAAGGCAATGCATATAGCCTATAATAAAGAAAATAAGCTGTTGTTTGTGTGATATTACAGGTCTGTTTGTATTACCCTTATAGTGTCTATTTTCTTTTGCAGTTTTTAACAGTTCTGAGCGGACTTGTGACAAGGAGTTCATTATACGTCGTGCGGCTACCAACAGAGTCCTGAATGTCCTGCGCCATTGGGTCTCCAAGCACTCACAGGTCTGTCCATCAGCATCAGTTCTTCCGTAGCTGCTTGTATTTCAATGACATCGCCTCACAGAACGGCAGATAACACATTACGTGTCACTATACTGTATACCTAAAGCAGTAGTTGTCACACTCATCTGCCTCTCTTTCTCCCTCCCTGCTGCTTGACTGATATTTTATCAGATTTACATTTTAGTCCAGGCTCTGACTGTGAACACATGGTTAACCCCCGGGCCTCATATTTTACAGGGCAGAGGAAGCATAACACCTCTTCATAATATCCATTGTATTTTCACAAGGAAAACCAATTACCTTACATAAACAGAACCAAACCTTAATTGCTGAGCAATATTTTGAAAAGCTTCTCAAGGGGATACAAATGACTTTGAATATGCACATTCTGTTGGAATAGGAAAAATAATTTTTAACATGAAAAATTTGATTCTTCATCAGAACAAATTTAGCATTACAACACTTGCTCACCACTGGATCCTCTGCAGTAAATGGGTGCCGTCAGAATGAGAGTCCAAACACGCTAAAATACACACAATTTCAGTCCATCAGTTAACGTCTTGTGAAGTGAAAAGCTGTGTGTTTGTAAGAAACAAAACCATCAAGGTGTTTATTTTTAAAACATCACTTGGCAAAAATACCAATTCATAATTCGTAATAATGCTTCCTCTTGTGATAAAGTCAGCAAAATCCACTAACTTATTTGGTTAGAACTGTTTTGGACAGTTTTTGCTCATAAACAGTGTTTTATCTGTGCAGATTTCTGTCCTGATTCAGATGAGACAACTTTTTCATTAAAGAAAGCAATATTATGGATGGAGGACATGTATTTAAGCCGGAAACAATGCTTTGAAGTGAAAAATGTCTAAATGATGCATTTGTTTCCTACAAACATGCAGCTTTTCATTTCACAAAATGGACTGGAGTTATGTGGATTGCTTGTGGATTATTGTGATGTTTTTATCAGCTGTTTGGACTCATTCTGATGGTACCCATTCACTGCAGGGGTTCCACTGGTGAGTGATGTAATGCTAAGGTTGTTCCAATGAAGAAGCAAACTCTACATCTACACCAAAATCTACATCTTGGATGGCCTGAGAGTTAATTTTTTTAGATCTTAAATTTTGGGTCATTGTTTAATTTTTGGGTAACTGGTAGTTGTGGGTAACTGTTAAATGAATTGTGGTATGTGTTCAAATCTAGCATGCGCTGTGCTTTATGGTCTTACTGCATCTTATGGCATCACTGCTTCTCACTGTACACTTGTATTTTTATTGATTCAGGTGTTTTCTGCAGTACTTGGCTTGCTTTCAGCTGTAAAGCCATATATTCGTCATATTGATCTGTGTTATTTTATGTCCATTAACTCATAGAGACAAAAGATAATTTCAGTCCCTGCCAACTTTTTCAGGAGTCAAAGCATAGGATATTATAACATTAATATTGACAACTGTTAAAAGCAAATCTCAAGTACACACACACACAGTCACAGGACCTCACACATAGCCAACATAATTATGTGCTGCAGTGGAAACAGTCTCTCATAATGGGCTTTTGAAATAAGCAGCTATTTTTCAATTTACTTGGCTTTGTTTGAGTGAAGACAAAGTGTGAGCTAATTGCATTGATCTGTTTTAACCCTTTGTCAGTTTAGGCTAAGAATGGCCTGACAAACTCACACAGAGAGAGCTTGTTAGAAGTGACCTTTATGGTTGTGCAGGTGAAAAATGCGGATGACAGAAACACGAGAAGAGGAATGTTTACAAATGCTGGTTGTCTAGGAAGAAATGTGAAAAATTCAGCTGATAGTTGGGAGTAGCTCAAATGCACTTCAAAGTATTATCATGATACATTGTTATTTTAGTATTATTATATTATAATATTTAGTAATATGTTGAATTAGCTTTTATTTAACGTTTTTGTAATTTTGCTTTTGTCATTTGTTCTTCTTCTTATTATTTTTTTACATTTAGTAAAATTCTATTCTATTTCAGTTATTGGCCAAGGCAACATTTTAAATTTTCGTTTAAGGTTTTTCATCTAATATTAATTCTAATATCTAATATTTCTAACATTTTATAATGTAATATTTTATTTTATTCCATCTTTATTTCAATTAAAAGTTTATTATTTTAATAACAACACTGACATTGTACTATGTCTAATAAATCATAGCATTACCATGGTACTATTGGGCTCTTTTTTGTTACTCTAGGGACAAAACTGGAATGAGCCGCTATGTTCTGTTCACAGTAAAATGGTACTAGCAGCAGTATGATTTAGTGTAAATCACTATTGGATCTAGAAGCGTTTATTGCAGGCTGCCGAATCTCTTTGATAAACCCCACAAGTGAATAAGAGGACTGAGGATTCAACTGCACAGAGACCCTGCACTGCTGTTTCACCTCTCTCGTCCTCTATCAGATGTTTACATGTTCTTTCTCCTTCTACCATCTTCATAACAAAAACAATTATGCAGATTCTGCCGCTTCTGTCTGGTACCATTACTTTTGAATTCAGATGAATATTTAGTCAATATATTTTCAAAGGCCCCTACTGCAGGTCATACAAGCTTATCAGGTTTTTGTAACATAGTAACGTCTCAGTTACGTATGTAACCCTCGTTCCCTGAAGGAGGGAATGGAGACGTCACGTCGGTGACCGACGA
>NW_015547685.1:1527751-1542589 GCF_001515605.1 Sinocyclocheilus anshuiensis
CCATCCTTCCCGAAGGAGGTTTCGGAAGCAGATACACATTTGAACATCCGTTTAGGTGCATATGGAAAATTGTAAAGGTGATTGTAAACCTCTTGAAAATGGCAGAAGTCTGCCGGGGAAACACGGGCTCTGAGGCTATACCATGGACCTTACACATATGGGATCCACTTAGGTCTCACATATGAAACCCAGCCTTCTGAGGTGAGAACACAGGAGGATACCGGCCCCACACGAAGGCTATAGGATCTAGCGAACGTGGGGGTCACCCAGCCCACAGCTCTACAAGTATCTGTCAGCGAGGCGCCACGAGCCAGCCCCCAGGAGGATGCAATACTCCTAATAGAGTGCTCGTAACCTGAGCGGGCAGGGCACACCCGGTGCCTGATCAGCCAGGGTGATGGCATCCACAATCCAGTGGGCCATCCTCTGCTTAGAGACGGCCTTCCCCTTCTGCCGGCCTCCGTAACAGACAAAGAGCTGGTCTGAGGTCCTAAAGCTTTGCGGGGTCATGGTTAGCAGCAATCGTTTTTTCTTTTCTTTTTTTTTTTTAGCGACATAGACTTAAAGGGTGGAGGGAGACAGCCTTCGCTCCAACCCATGCTGAAAAAAGGAAAGCACGACCCTGATCAGGCATCTCTGGGGGTCTTCTCGGTGAGAAGAACACTCAACGAACAGGTTCCACTTCAAGGCGTAAGCGTGTTTCGTAGACGGAGCTCTCGCCGAAGTGATGGTGTCAACTACCTCTTGGGATAGGTCACCTAGAACCTCCGTGTCCTGTCCAGGGACCAGACATGAAGTTTCCAGAGGTCTGGATGCGGGTGCCACAGGGTGCCCCATCTCTGAGTCAGTAGATCCTTCCTCAGAGGAATCTGCCAAGAAGGGGCTGTCACCCCGCGGCCAGCTGTGTGTCAGTGCGTCCATGCCGAGAGTTCCCTCGGTAAGGGAGTAAAACAACTGGCAGGTTTCTGGAGAGGCAGACAGGTCTACCTGAGTGGCTCAGAAACGTCTCCAAATCAGCTGGACCGTCTGGGGATGGAGACTCCATTCTCCCAGGAGCGTAGCTCGTGACAGCTTGTCAGCCGTACGGTTGAGCAGACCTGGAATGTGAATGGCACGAAGTGACCTCAGAACCTTCCCACTCCAAAGGAGTAAACCACAGCATGCCTGGAGACCTGTTCTAGGGGCACTCCTGCCTGGAGGAACGTAAGGTCTGACCGCAGGGTGAAGGTTTGGCGACAGGCCGGTGTAACTTAGACCCGGTGAGTGCCGCCCTGCCACGCCCACCTCGGGACTCAGCCATGAAACCAGTGCTGGAGCGGTCTCATATGAAGCAGCCCCAGCTGCGTAACTGCCGCTGCCATATGCCCCAGGAGCCTCTGAAATAGTTTCAGTGGGACCGCTGTCCTGCCCTTGAACGACTTCAAGCCTGTCTGTTCGACCGAATCCAACTCCATACAGAGAAAAGAGATCCTCTGCGTAGGGGAGAGTTTGCTCTTTTCCCAGTTGACCCGAAGACCCAACTGGTTGAGGTGCCGAAGCACCAGATCCCTGTGCTCGCACAACTGAACCCGAGACTGTGCTAGTATAAGCCAATCGTCGAGATAGTTGTGGAATCTTCCTCTCCAGAGAGCTCTCTCTCCGATGCAGCGATCGGCATCCGGCCATCGGGAGGAGCCCCGAGGGATACCGCTGGTACGCTCTTTAAAGAGGGCCCAGTGCGTTCCTTCGGCGGCTCGGCTGGTTGCTGGAAGTAGATCTGCTAGATCGCGGCAGAGGCAACGGAACTGGAGGTAGCGAAGCCTGGTCTGCAGCTCCAAGATGGTCATCTTCCCGCAATGGGAACATGACTCATCCACGAACGCCACCTCAGCGTGCTTCATGTCCGGACACGTGAGGCAGCGATCGTGACCATCACCCGGTGCCAGGTAACGGCTCACGCTGTGATCAGAGGCAGCTGGATGCAATATTTGCATGCCGATGTGCATTGGCTCGTTTAGTTACACTCTAAGTAGATCGGTCTCTCGAAGCAAGATCCCAATTCGTCGGTCACCGACGTGACTCGGAGTGACTGAAAGGGAACTGGTTTGCTGGTCGAAGATGGTCTCCCAACTATACCAGTAATTGTAGAAACCTTACAAAATCATCAGAAATGGCTAAATTGATCAGGTTCTGCTTCCTTGTTTTAAAGTTTCTGTTTGCAGGAAGATATCTGGCAAATATATCTTAAGAAAGTTTAAAAAAAAATCTTTAAAATGGTAATTTTAATATTTTATCCAGACATATACTGTATAATGGGGACATAAAAATGTACTGCATAACAGGAATAAGCAAGTGAGGTGCCCATTATGCTAACTACAGTCTAGAATATCAAACATAAGAGTACTTATACTCTGAGAACAACACAGCACAAGCACTCAAGTGCTTTATGCATTTGCATTTGAAAGGCTGCACAGAATATTATGCACTAATGTATTGATTTGTTTAAATCATGTCACTTATGCTATTTTGTATAACTGTTC
Organism: Sinocyclocheilus anshuiensis; assembly: GCF_001515605.1. NCBI lineage: Eukaryota > Metazoa > Chordata > Actinopteri > Cypriniformes > Cyprinidae > Sinocyclocheilus > Sinocyclocheilus anshuiensis. The sequence goes on from NW_015547685.1 coordinate 1,530,271, forward strand.
CTTAGCAGAGGAATATTTACATTTTTCATGTCAGGATCAGAAATTATTTGTAAACTCAAAAGCTGGAAGTATGAAAGTGCTCTAAACACAGATGGTATGAACAAGGATAGATCAAATTAGACGAAAGCTTTGGTCCCGATGGCCAAATTATTTCAACAATAAACCTAAAGTGAAGGGAGAAAAAACTGTAAAGAACACTGACTGTTTAATAGATGCGGGGCTTTATGAAGCTAGAACTGAAGAATGCTTTAACTGTGACACAGGAGATTAGCCACCCACCTGCAGTGCTTGCAGGCACAGAGAGACAGAAGAAAGGCTGGGTTAGCTGTTGATTAGTGCACTAGGAAGCTGTAAAGCTGAGGTAGTACAGCTTCTGATGAGCACTAATGGAGAGTGTGCAATCTAAAACACCAACACTTTCAAACTGAATAAAATTATTTTATTAATATGTATTTTGTTCTTGTTTTCAGTAAAAATATATAAATAACATTAAAACAAGATTAATTATCTTTTATTTAATGTCCTTAATTCAAAATATGTTATTTGAAAACAAGTCTTAAATATCATATATGCTTGCAAAATAAACTTCACAAAAATACTGATTAATAATATTTTGCAGTCTACACACAGAATCCGCATTGGATTAATATGCATTAGTTAAAAAAAACCTTGATGTGTCAAAGAAATTAATTTAGATTTACCCAGTAGTTGATTTCGGTCATCTGGGGATGTGAACCCATCAGTCTTTGCTTTACGTAAATTATGCATGGGTCTCCCATGTTTGTGGAACATGATTCTATGTGTGTGGTGGGTTTCAGGACTTTGAAATGAATGGAGAGCTGAAGATGGGTGTGATCTGCCTGCTAGAGGAGGTGTTGAGAGACCCTGATGTTCTTCCCCAGGAGAGGAAAGCCACAGCAAACATACTAAGGCAGGTTATATAAGCACAACCTCTCACACATGAAATTAAAGCACTTTCTGAAAGTCACCATGGACAGGACCATCTTTGAATATAAATGTATATCTTTTTTGAAATTTTATTTTCAAAGGAAACATGAAAGCTGATTAAACGAAAGTTGCGTTTTTTCTCCCCAGTGCCCTTTCTCAAGATGACCAGGACGATGCACAACTGAAGATTGAAGACATTCTTCAGGTGGTGAGCATATTTTATAGTCTTTGTATCTGCTTATGAATCACAAGAAATAACTTAAGTGTAATTTTCTTTACTTTGTTAACATACACTAAATGGACAAAAGTATTGGGACACACTTCTTAATTACTGAATTCCAGTGTTTCAGTCAGACCCACTAGCACAGGTGTATAAAACTAAAGCACCTAGCCATGCAGTCTGCATTCACGAGCATGGTGCTGTGATAGGGTGCCACCTTTGCAGTAAGTCAGTTAGATATTCCCTGCTAGATATTCCACAGTCAACTGTAAGTGGCATGGTTGAAAAGTGGGAGCATTTAGGAACAGCAGCAACTCGAAGCGGAGTCATGAAGCGGAAGACTATGTAAAGTCAGAGTGGGATCATTCTGTCACAAAGTGGGCGCATGGTGCGTAAAAGTCACCAATGCGCTGCTGATTCCATAGCTGAAGAGTTCCAAACTTCCACTGGCATTAATATCAGCACAAAAACTGTGAGGCAAGAGCGTCATGGAATAGGTTTCCATGGCTGAGCAGCTGCATGCAAGCCTCACATCACCGAATACAATGCCAAACGTCAGATGGAGTGGTGTAAAGCATGCTGCCACTGGATTCTCACTCTTCTCTGTTTGGCAGTCTGATAGCTGATGCTTCAGCATACAAAGACATTCTGGATAATGCTATGTGTCCAACTTCATGGGAACAGTTTGGGGAAGGTCCTTTTCAGTTTCAGCATGCCTGTGCCCCAGTGCACCATGCAAGGTCTATAAAGACATGGTTGGATAAGTTTGGTGTGGAAAAACTTGACTGGCCTGTACAGAGCCCTGACCTCAACCCCATCGAACACCTTTGGGATGAACTGGAATGGAGAGCCAGGTCGTCTCGTCCAACATCTGTGCCTGTCCTCACAAATGCTCTACTGGAATAATGGGTAAAAATTCCCATAGAAACCCTGCAGAATTTTGTGGAAAGCATTCCCAAATGAGTGGAGGCTGTGCTGGGGGGACCAACTCCATATTAAGGTTCAAGGTTCAAAGTTTATTATAAGCCCGGAAGGCAATTTTTTGTGCAGCATAAAATTTGTAAGCATATCATACAAAACACAAACAGCAAACACACCATTCTGACATCCTACAAATGTATAAGCCTTACAGCAGTGGGAATAAAAGTATGTCTATACCAATTGCTTTTAAGTTTAGGCATACTATAACGTATACCAGAAGGAAGCATTTTAAACTCATGGAACAGTGGATGAGTACAATCTGCAAGAATAGCTCTAGCTTTCTGTAAGACAAACCGATCAAAGCTATTTGATAACACAGTCTGCTTAATGCCAATAATCTTACTACCTTGATTGACAATGCCATTCAAAGAGTTCCGATGTTTAACATTTACGTTACCATACCAACAGCATATAGAGAAGCAAAGTACCTATGTCTATGTATTTAGAATTTGTTGTCATTAAAGTCCCTGTTGGTGTAAGTTCCCAATACTTTTGTCCATATAGTGTATTTCCTGTTAAATCAGGAAGTTGGGGCTCGTCAAATGGGCTTCTACATAGCTGAAAGACTTTCATTTACATCACATCTGTGAATAAATATGAATTATCAGATGGACAGAGGGACAGACATACATGAATACTTGGCTCCTCCAATCAGAATTTAGAGCATAAACCATCTGTTTTAAAACAAGGCTCATATAAGACTTTGATATAAGACACCCACGCCCTGCTGTCTCACATGTGCAAATATATCTTATCACTTAAAATCATATTTCTGTTCCACATCACTGTTGAGCAGCCACCTAAGGTTGAGATCTCAGAGGGAAAGCCGATTTTGGCATGCCTCATGAGGCAGCGGCAGGCTCAGCGACTAAATTACATGTTCAAACTGCAAATCTCTGAGCAGCAGGACTCTAATTACAACTTCAAACAGCGAGACGGAGTGCCTGTTGATGTCCGCCACATGCAAAGCCAACGCACACAAAAACACACTCTAAACAGCATTTCAGGAGTATTTCCTTCCTGAAATATCCATGTATTAATGTAAATGATCATGCTATTTAATTTCAAAGCCCTCCTAGTGATATTTGTTGAGTTTCAATTTTAGATGCATGGTTTTGGAGGGCTTCCGCTTGTTGGAAAAAACATGTCATTGGCAGTGTAGGAAAAATATCTGTTGTTTTATGTGATGAGAGTATCCTATGTTTGTTAATATTGTAGCATCTGCACTGTTTGCAGATTTCCTGTATAATGCACAGTTCCGCTTATTCCTCTGCTTATACTGTACATTTAATGAACATTGTATGCAGTACTCTATGTTTTAAGAGGACAATAGTGAGTTACATCAGTTGATTTGAATGTTTCTTATGCACCACTGTTTATAGATATGCAGATAAATGTATTCACACACTCGTACGACTGTATGATATAATGTGCTACTGGCAGCAGCATACTGGGCTCACTAATTATAAACACAGCGTGCATTATCAGGGCTGGGCCTGTACAGTTTTGTGTGTATGCATGCAAGTGCATGTTTTGATTCGTAATGCATGTTGCTTGGACTCACACACCCTTATCGTGCTTCTGAAATCCTCACCTGTTGTGTTAATTGAAAGTGTCTGTGCCAAAGACAACAGAACCAACATTCACTCATCGCTAATTGGCAGTTTAATTGTAGATTTTCATAAGTTCATGTGTGTGCAATATGTGTAATTTCTAGCTGTCAAATCAGCATTCAGCATGATATTTTGCACTTTGCCATTAAAGAATGTTACGTTGTCTCAAGTACAGTTGTTCCCAGAATAGAACGCTTATATTGTTAAAGGGATAAGGGATCTATTTTTCATCCTTTTGCAGCATGAGAGTCCTGGTCACTATTCACTTTCATTGTATGGAAAAAAGCAGTATGAACACTCATTCTTTTGAGTTTCACTAAAGAAAGAAAGACTTGATGGAGAGTAAATAATGACAAAAATGACATTTTTTGAATAATTATTCCTTTTAATTACTAAAAAAATGAAGACTTGCTTTTTTGGTGGGGCAGGGGGGAGACATGAAAACATAATTTACAAATGCTTTGTAGATATGCAGTATTTATAATACCAGAAAGAGTTGTTATACTTTTACAGTTCCATCTTGTCACATGACTGTTTATGTGTCTGTTCCTCTCATCCAGGCTGAATGCCCAAAGGCCGAGTGTTTCGAATCTCTGTCAGCGATGGAGCTAGCTGAACAAATCACTCTTCTCGATCACATCGTCTTCAGGAGCATTCCCTATGAGTGAGTAGAGCATCAAAACAGCACAGAGAGATGCAGACCTCAAGCCTCAAAGACACCAGAGAATAATGCATGAACAAATCTGTGTCAGCCTTACTGAAAATATTCATTATGGGCTTCAAAAAAGCTCCCGTGTTCACGAGAGAAGAAGCCTCTGCAGACACACATCTCTCACAAAACACTGTGTTTTTGCTGTAGGGAGTTCCTGGGCCAAGGATGGATGAAGACAGACAAGACAGAGAGAACTCCATACATCATGAAGACAAGTCAGCACTTCAATGATGTGAGTATATATGGAAATATCTATCTGCTACCCTCTTAGGATACTCAAGTAAAAAAGCGTAACTGTCCCTCTGTTCATACAAATTTCTCTCTTTCTTTGTGTAGATGAGTAATCTTGTGGCCTCTCAGATCATGAGCCACACAGATGTGGGCTCTAGAGCCAGCTCTATTGAAAAATGGGTAGTGGTGGCTGATATCTGCCGCTGTCTCAACAACTATAATGGTGTCTTGGAGATCACATCTGCCCTGAACCGGAGCGCCATCTACAGGCTAAAGAAGACATGGGCTAAAGTGTGCAAACAGGTGAGATAAGCAGAGTGAATACTGTGCTATAATGTTTTATATAGTAGATTATATCAGTATGGCAAGTCATAAATAATTCACCGTTGTTGTGTCTCATCAAACAGACTAAAGCACTAATGGACAAACTCCAAAAGACTGTGTCATCTGAGGGAAGGTTTAAAAACCTGAGGGAAACTCTAAAAAAGTGAGCTGTTGCTATATTTTGAAACACCTACATTATGATTACATAACTTATGCCTTGTATTTGACCTCATTTCTGTCTTTCTGCAGCTGTAATCCACCTTGTGTTCCATATCTGGGTATGTACTTGACAGACCTCGCATTTATCGAAGAGGGAACACCCTACAGGCTAAAGAAGACATGGGCTAAAGTGTGCAAACAGGTGAGATAAGCAGAGTGAATACTGTGCTATAATGTTTTATATAGTAGATTATATCAGTATGGCAAGTCATAAATAATTCACCGTTGTTGTGTCTCATCAAACAGACTAAAGCACTAATGGACAAACTCCAAAAGACTGGGTCATCTGAGGGAAGGTTTAAAAACCTGAGGGAAACTCTAAAAAAGTGAGCTGTTGCTATATTTTGAAACACCTACATTATGATTACATAACTTATGCCTTGTATTTGACCTCATTTCTGTCTTTCTGCAGCTGTAATCCACCTTGTGTTCCATATCTGGGTATGTACTTGACGGACCTCGCATTTATCGAAGAGGGAACCCCAAACTTCACAGAAGAAGGTCTGGTTAACTTCTCTAAGATGAGAATGGTAAGATATGATATCAAATCCTGTAGAATTGACTTAGGGATTAAAAGACTAATTCATTTTTGTGTAGATTTAGTATCTTTGATATTTTTTAGCTAGACTAATAAATCATGACACTTTGTCTGCAGATATCTCATATCATACGGGAGATCCGACAGTTCCAACAAACTCCCTACAGAATTGAGCACCAACCAAAGGTTAGCTGCTCAACTCCTTAATTTTATTTTGCTTCTTTGTGTGTACGAGTTTATGATAATTATTATGAAAAATATGAGCATATTGGACTTCAGATTAATCACGAGACCCTGCACTTTCTAGAGTTTTTGTAACAGTTTTAAACATTTATTATGTAATCTAATTCTACTCTAATTTGTAATCATGTGATCTACTGTTTTCATATCCAGGTCACACAGTATCTTCTGGATAAGACCTTGATTATGGATGAAGACACACTGTATGACTTGTCTCTCAAGATTGAACCAAGGCTTCCTGCATGAACTACAACCTCAGTTCCTGGCAACTTCCATCTAGATGTGCTTCTCACTCTTGGGATGTTTTGAAGGCATGAAGCATGCCTAGTGTTTGAGAAAGAGGGACAAGGGAGGAAAATGTCCATTTGAAATTGTGGAAGGTATAGGGTCCAGAATTGGAGGAGAGTATTAAAGAGTGCTCACCACCACAATGTCCCCTGAAGGGTGACTTTTATCATGGAAAAGAAGGAAAGAAGGATGAAAACTGGCCACTGTCAGAGGTCAGGGGTCATGAGTGAGTTTCAGGGTCTAGCAGATGGATTCAGTCTAAATTGTGAAGAGAGTGGGTGAAGATATGTAGCATGTACAGAAGTAGAGCTATTAGCCAGATCTTATGTAGTGTATTGTGGCCCCCATGGGCCTGTGGCCCCTGGCACATCCCCTCATTGGTAATGGTAGTGACTTTGTGCATGAACTAGACTGTGGGTTTGCTGTGTGCTTTGCCTCAACTTTACACTCCATGTGCCGTCCCATCTGCCAACAGCTGGCTGCACTCAACCAAAATGCCACATGAAAATTTTAAAAGATACATCAGACTTCTAAATAATGAGAATGTAGTAGCTTTCTAAAATACTAACTAGCTGTAGATGATATTGATATTTTGTAACTGTCCCTGAATCTATGTGAGCTCTTTAAAAATCAGTTGCTTATTGTGCCTTCTCATATTCACAGAGACTTGTAAATGAAACCATTGTCTCAGCGATGCTTGATTAGCATATTATTGGCCTGTGTAGCAAAGTGATGACAAAACGGAGATATTCAGACTATTTAAACCAGTAAATTCAGTGTAAAGGCCCGTTCATACCAAGGACGATAATGATAAAGATATATTTTTAAAAGTCATTCTAAATTTAATAGAAGAGCAGAGTCCACATTGCAACTATTATGATAAGGAGCGATATAGTTGAAATCACTTTGTGAACGTTTTCCAGCTTTTTGAATGATAAAAACATCGGCATTCGATCAGAATCCATCCTGCATTAAAGAGCTTGAGCATTTTAAGAGGCAGACAACAGAACTGCAATGCATGGTTGTAGTAAACAACATTACCGTGCATTGGTATCTCTATAGTTATTGTTTTTGCTGTGAACGGGCCTTCATTTTTAAATGTCTTAAATGGCTCAGTGTGCAGATATAATCCACTTACATTAGGTTGCATCATCCATTACAAAGTACAAGCTGACATATGCTTGTGCATTGCAAACTTTTTCTGATCTGATTTTACAGTAACTTGAGGCTTGGCCACCCCTATTGGAGGAAAAGTTCATTATTGTTGAATGATTCTTAGCCAAATGCCTGGAATCAAATTCTGAAGCGCAAGTTCTTCAATAATCAATGTTTCCTGCTTTTTAATGTCATGCCCCCACTGGCCAGCTATCCAGAAAAGAGGGTCTCTCCATTATTTGCATGAAAAATACAGTGATCGCATGTTGGAAAATGCATCGCAAGACATGTTTTGTGGTCATGTGTCATTCAGCTGCTGTGTAGCCTTTTTAAACTCTCTAGAAACCTCAAGTAAAACAGATACATACATATATTTAACTTCTCATCTGACTGCACTTCTTTATCTAAATCAGGGGTGTCAAACTCAATTCCTGGAGGGCCGGAGCCCTGCAGAGTTTAGATTCAACCCTAATTAAACACACCTGATCCAACTAATCAAGTCCTTCAGGCTTATTTGAAAACTACATGGTATGTGTGTTGGAACAAAACTCTGCAGGGCTCCGGCCCTTCAGGAAGTGTGTTTGACACCCCTGATCTAAATACTTTGATCATAATAGCTGGAGATTTCATATGCATAGACTGGCAAAGAACTGTCAACTTGGCCATATATATATATATATATATATATATATATATATACACCACTGTGCTGTATGAAGACAATGTTGTTTTTGTCTGAGCTCTCCTTTCTTCAGAGTGGGATGGATTTCTATTCTTTATGTGTGTGTGTGTGTGTGTGAAATGCATGAGAGCGTCAAGGTGTGAATGTGATCTCAGAGGTGAGTGGGTTGGAAAGGTGTGAGTTACACTTTCATGAATGTAGCGTTGTTATCTTGTTATCTAAAACAAGTGTGAATCGGTAGTATTTATTTCCTGGCATATTTATTTGACCCTTTTTGTATATAGTGTGTTATTATGGGTTTATGACAACGTGATTTTTGTCCCCATCCACCTCCATGTAATATTTTGATTTCTAAAAGCACTCCTGTAATTGTTACATTTTGCCAAATGTATTAAGAAAATGTAGCATATCTGATTCATCTACAATCCTTTGTCCTTTTCCTCTCTCTTTTATTTATGGGTTTAGTGTGTTGTGCACACAGAATTGTTACTTTGGTATGTTGCATGTCTAGGTTGGATTCCTTCTGTGAAATCTGCTTTTTGTACATTTCTGCATCAAACTGTTTTTCTTTATTTTTTTCCTTCCTCTTTATTTTATCACTGATTCTCTTTGAGAATGTATGGCTTCAGTGCTTAAATTCCATGCTTTAATTTCAAATAAATAAATCAAACAAAAAATAGAATCTACAATAAAATATTAATCAAATGATAGATTATATATCAAATCAGATAGATACAGACAGACAGATAGACAGAGACAGTTGACTGCACACCCATGATGCAAATCACCACATCCGAAAGGTGCTCTATTGGATTGAGACTAAGGAGCCCAAAGTGTGCCAAGAAAATATCACCCACACCATTACACCACCATCAGGAACCTGAACCATTGATACAAGGCAGAATGGATCCATGCTTTCACAGCAAATTCTGACCCTACCATCCAACTAATCGCAGCAGAAATCCAGACTCATCACATCAGGAAAACTTTTTCCAATCTATTGTCCAGTTTTGGTGAGCCTGTGTGAATTGTAGCCTCAGTTTCCTGCTCTTAGCTGATAGGAGAGGCACCTGGTGTGGTCTTCTGCCGTGTATCTGCTTCAAGGTTTAACATGTTGAGTTCAGTTGATCATGTAACAGTGTAACATGTTGATCAGCAGTATATGAAATACTCAGACCAGCCCATCTACAACCAACAACCATGCCATGTTCAAGGTCACTTAAATCTCCTTTCTTCTTCATTCTGATGCTCGGTTTGAACTTCAGCAGATCGTCTTGACCATGTCTACATACCCAAATGTGTTGCTGCCATGTGATTGGCTGATTAGATATTTGCATTAACAAGCAGCTGAACAGGTTTACCTAATAAAGTGGCCAGTGAGTATATGATGAACCATGTATCCTTATAGAGTAGCATGCTTGTCCTTTGTTGCCATGCGGATTCCAAGCCTGAAAGGGTGAGGTGTAAGAACACAGCAAAATAAAATGCAACCTCAGATCTCTAATATAATTTGGTCTCTTCAGAAGGTGTGGAATGTTCATAAAAGTGAACAAATTATTTGAAATCTAGAGTCTCATGTGTGTCTGGGCACTAATGTCAAGGTCTCTCTCTCTCCATAATCCTACAGAGGAATGGAGGGATGAGCACCAGATAATGCACAAGCTCTTGGGCTGTGCAAATCAAATACCAGTTTAATTTTATCCCTCACACACACTGCCCCACTAAACAAATTATAGCTTTATATATATCTTCTGTAGCCACATCTGACAAAATACAACATTTAAAAGGGTATTTTCTCTGAAAATAGAGATACACGATTAAGATTTATGTGATGTAAAGATTTTTTGTAATACTTATCTAAACACAGATAGTGGCCACTTGATGGACTACAGTGAGTAAAAGCTAAGCATGTATATGTATAGTATTGCCAGCTGTGTACCGTATCTGTCAGGGTTGGGGATGAAGGGATGAGGCCAGGACTCAATGGTGCAGGAGATAAGGGCTTTTTATTAAAATAAAACTAAATAAACAACAAAAACTACCCCGTGGGGGAAAAACAGGCAGGCACAGCTAGGCAAGGCAGGATCTGGACACAACACAACACATCCAGGGAGATACGAAAACGAACTAGCCCGGGACTGCAAACACAAGGAGAATAAATGGAGAGCAAATGAGGAGGGTAACGAGGGAACACATGTGGGGCAAATTAACCAATAATCAGGTAACAAGATGGGTGGGGTCAAGACAATTGACATGAGAGCACATGGCACACAGGAAACAAAGACAAAAGCCATGTGCTCACACAAAACAAAACACGAACACGCAGCTAATGAGATAACTCATAAGCCGCATGTTCACACAAGACAAGATAGCAGGCAGCCAGCGAAAAACCAAGCTGCGTGCTACACAGCACAAGACAAAACAGGACATGAAAGCACGTAGCCGATAACACGAGCTGCGTGCAACAACAACAACACAAGACAACAAGAAAAGCACGCGGCTGAACGCAAACCGCATGCTACACAAAACACAACACACGTGGACAGAAGAGCGCACGGCCGAGCGAACTCGAGACCACACGCTCACACAACCAGACAAAACATGGAGCGCGAGTGCCCGGACCCCGACACGAAACCGAAACTCAAGACATGAGTGCCGGGATCTAAACACCACGCTCCAACATGAAACAGTACACGCAGACGAGAGCGCACGGCTGGAGCACTCTCGAAGCCGCACGCTCACATGAAAACAATGACATGGCGGGAGTGTCAGGGCTCTGTCACAAAACCATGAATTACACTAGACCGAAGTGACAGAACCCTGACAGTACCACTGGCACATAATTGGAGGTTTCCACTGGTTAAAGAGAGCTCAATAACACAGAGACGTGGTGTCATGCTGACAGATGAAATAGGATTGGCTGGAGAGATGAGCTCTTATTTTAAGCACAGGCCCAGTATGATCTCACTCTACAGGGAACAGCCTGCTGTACTGAAGCCTGAGACCTCTTAATTTCTACAGGTGAGTACAGTAAAGCATTTGCTTTCACAATTGTTTGTATTTGTAGCTTTATTTATTGAACCATGGAAGCTTTATTTGTGCAGCTGAGGATATATTTTATTATGTTTTGGTTCAGTGTTTGAACTTTCTGAAACCAAAATGTTTGAAACACAAGCTCATTTCTTTATCCAAAATGGCTGTTAATAATTAAAACCGTGTAAAATAATGTTTGTTTTCCATTTGCAGTGCACCATTTTCTATTTTTTCCCCCATGTTTATATAATTCACTCCATTACATTCTCAGAATCCAGTAGAAGTGTGACCATCGCACAGCCACCCTGTCCCATTGTAAGCCCCCCAAATGGTCACAGGTCATGTGATCATTGTAAGTTAACATATGGGCACCATTGCGTAAGACCATTTGCTGTAGATCCACTGTCAGCTGTTTCTCTGTAGACAGCGTTGTCTATTTCGATATTTGCTGCACTTTCTTTTTATTTTGCTGATATATCCTCTTAAGACCCTGCGGCCTCATATGAGGACATTATATTTTAGTGTATTTCTCTGAGACTATACATGCCACAGTTTTAAGTCTGGATGTCCTGTACAGAGCACATTCAGGGCATTTCAGAGATACTAAATGTTTGGATGTTTCACTATGACCACTCCCTCTCCTTGGTCTTCAAAAATGTCTGAAATTAATTTAGTGACACTCTTATGGAAATATGATAATATTTTGTAATTATCATTTAAATCTGACTAATTTTTAAACTGTGTGTCATAAATCAACATCTCAGGAAAATGTTATGGGGTTTCAAATCAAAATATGACTTTCTGTTACGAAACAGGACGTTGATTTCATACGTGTCCTCATATGAGGACACCGGGACTAAAAGCATGTTTATTACGCATTTTGGGAGACAACATGGAGATAACAAATGAACAGGGAAAGAAATTATATTTCTGTATTCTATGAAATATTATATATTATTATGAAAATCTTGTCAATTATTACTCCCATTATTACACTTCTTTTTTCATTACATGTTGCCCCAAAAACACATTAATATGCAAATTCGATTTAGTTTATAGATACATTGTATATAATGAGAAAACCCGTTTATGGCCATTACACACGTTTTGCAGAAAGAAAAATGGTATATCAAAT